>NW_026623283.1:2169473-2226620 GCF_030028575.1 Malurus melanocephalus
GTAAAAATAGTGAAAAGTGAAAATGAATGATTAAATGTCTTAAGTAAGCTGATTAAGATCATCTTCGGAAGCTGAATTTCTGCTGTAAGAAAGTGAATCTCCCAGCTGATGGTTATTTTAGCCACACTGCCATTATTCCGTGCTGGTGCCAGTTTAACACTGATACCAAGTCCCCACCCCATTGTTCTTGGGTCTCTCTGGGCCTCTGGTTTCTGACTCAAAGCAAGCTGGAAAGGACAAAAAAAGGGAAACCARAAAAGCTGCTACAGCACCCAGGTGAGCTGTACTCAATCATTACATTTTTCCACCATTCTTTTGTCTTGCAATGTGTCGTGTTCACATCTAATTATGATCTGGCAGTGCCAATACATAGTATTATTTTAATATTTATGCCTGTGAATAACCCCTCTGAAATGAAAGGATTAGTGCTTGTACAATCAAAGTCACTGTAAACTCTGTTCTCTGTGGTGGCAAGTGTGTTTTACATTTGCTCCCTAAGCTGCTTTGAACACTGTGGCCACTGCAAAAATAGTGCATAACAATGAGTTTTCAACAGCAATACTTAACGATTCTTCAGCTGGTGAGAAGGGAAGATGTCTGATTCAATCATAATTTTGTTACGGTGCTGTTGGGTTTTTTCTTTACGAGATTGTTAATTAAGCATGAATGAGGTACAGTATCCTGGGTTTTATTGGAGGCATAAGCATCAGAGTCATTCACAAAATGTTCCCCATTATCACATGTAATTGAAAAACAAAAGAAAATAGTCTCTTTGGGAGCTTAACATACAAGATTTCTTTTAAAGAGCTAATGCTGTGGGAAATAGACAGCATTAATTCTGTACGTGCTCTTTCTAACTTGTATTATTTTTTTAATCTTCTCAGTAACTCAAGACTCAACGTTCCTAGTTAAATGTGATTTTTTTTTATTCTTTTTAATTAACGCTTACAGTTCAACGTCAGTTCGCTTTCTCTACATTTGGCTTGGATACTTAACTTTATTGCTCATKCATTTATTGCTCACAGTACTGTCAATCACTGAGCTCCTCTACAGACTTCAGACAAAGATGATGATCAAATTTACATGATCAGAAACAACGTTTGGGCAAAAGCAAGAAGCAGCCACACCCAGGCAGGGGGAGGGTGGGGGCATGTGGGAGGGAAGACAAAGCAAGGCAAGATAACAAGGTCAGATGTTGTTGTAGAGTTATACAGAAACCACTACCCCACTTTCCCAACAAGCCTTCTCCTCGTCTGTTGCATGCAGCTTCTTAAAAATACAAATTGCTAAAAAGAAATAGAGAAGTAAATCTAACACCAGAGAAGGTGGTGGAATACAAAGCAGGATSTTGATGGGAATTGTGTTTTATTATATGGCCTGTGGTAGGAAAACTTTTGGAAATTATCCTTGAGATTTCTGTTCTGCTTCAGGTTTTTTGTCCCTGGGAGAGGTTGTCTCATTGCCTTTCCTGATCATATTGACTCACTGGAGAAATATGTGCTGAGGTAGCAACTGGGCACAGAGTGAAGGCTGAGGCACAGGGAGGCTGCAGTGCAAGAGGTCGATGCAAATGTGCAGAGAAGATCTTTCCTGTGTCTGCAGGGGACACATTTCTTACACATCTCGGGACAGAATAGTTCTGATCCCAGTGAAGCCAGGAAAGTCTCTCATTGCCAGCTTCACAGATTCAGGGAATGGCACAGAGCAGCAAAAGGTGGGAGGAGAGTAAAGATGTTATTGAAGATCATAGATCACGTACTGGCAAACTCTGTAAACTTACCCTATTTTTGTCTACTTAGCATTTCATCAAAATGCATCCCTGTTTTAAACAACTCTCTGAAGCCTCTCTCTCCAGTGAAGCCCAATACATTTTGTGCTGCACAACTTTGATCTCGCAGAACAGTATATTAAGTAATAAGGCATGATTTGCTTTGCATTTCATCCATTCTTTATCACATCTACATTCAGGTAATTGCTCCCRCATGTTTTTTAGTAAAAGAAAAACTCAGCTGCAGTTCAAACATGTTTACATTTATGGATGGATTGAATATGTCAAGTGTTGACGTTTTATTTTTTTTTTCTCCAAGGTGACCAATCCTCACAGACCATTTGAACAGAGGAGGAAAAAAAAAGTCTGTAATTCATGTTTCAAAAATTTCCAAAATTGCTCCCAACTGAGATGATTTTCAAAGTCCTAATTTACCATATACAAAGCTAACGCTTGCCATGCCATTGTWTTTATGTCAGGGTAGGCCTCCCATGTGCTTGGTTATGTGCTGCTATTTAATCTGSCAAAAACTTTAGCTCTTTCTATATTACAAGATGTTAATAAGGGAACCTATGACTATTTCTTCAAAGTGGWGCAAAGTTGTACTTTGTCTTTTCTCTGAGTTAGTAGTAACTACACTTGTCCCCTGTGCTGYTAGCAGAAAGAGAAATAGTTTGCCAACTGCAGCATGAATTGTGAAGCCTGAGAGAACAGCAGTGTGAACATAGCAATGCTAAAATAGAGTGATTTTTATTTTAATTATTTTTTGCATGAAAGCTATTGTGGAGAAGGAGTAGAAACAAAGTACAAGCTGTTCTGAAGATGTAGAACAGATCCGTGTTCTGTATGCTATATAAAGATTAATTTTCATACACCAACAGTTGTTGTCAACCAAATTGGCTTTTTCTTCCTTTTGCTAATGTTAATGGAAATGTACTAGCACAATTTACCAGAGAYACTTACAGCTGTTTAGATGGAGTGAAATGGAAAGAAGCTGTGTGAAGATTTGACAGCTGCTTAGGTGACAAGAAACATGAACTGAGGGGAGAATCTCTTATTCTAGGGTCATCGCAAACTTTGCCAAATTTGGTTSTTTAGGAGCTGCAGGAGTGTCGCTTGTCTTGTTTTACTGATGTTGGGTGGGTTTTTGGAAGGGTGGATTCTTTTTTTTCCAAGGAAGGAACACTTTAACCAGTCCTTTCAAGTAGAAAGCAGTGAACCAGTGACAATGGCCTAGATCTTAATCCACTTCACCGTATTTATGTAGTAAGTAGGACAGAGGGCCTGGCAACCGGATTTGTCTGCAGTCACTGCACCGTGCACTTAACAAAAGAGCTCCTATGGTATACAAATCTCTCATTTCTTCTTGGGTACCACGTGTCCTCCCCAGAGTCCCACACAGATCATCTGTTTATATTGGGCACTTACTGTAATACAAGGGCACTTCATAGTCCTTAATATAGGCTTGCTGCTATCCCTAGGAAATAAGATGGTGATAAGAAGTTTCTGGGTAACCTACTTCCTGTGAAATGCATGTTTGAAAGAGCTCAGCTCAAAGACATAGCCTCAGGACGAGTATTTTGTGTCCAAGCAGAAAATGGAATGTGGAATGTGGAACTCAGCTTTTGGCGAGTTACAGGCACAGTTGCAAGCCCAAGGATGGGAGCTGTGTAACACAGTAAGGAGAAGGGCAAGCTGCTTCCCCCAGCCAGGAAAGTGGATTCACAGCTCCTCAGCAGTGACCTTCCTGCTGAACTGCAGAAGGAACTCCACGAGACAGCAGTTCCGTGATGTCTGCAAGGACAAAGGCTGTGTAAACATGGGGCTCTTTCTCCACAGTGTGACACAGGTTAGTAATTTATTTTGAGATWTTTATCCACATGTGAACCCCAGTGTGGTTAAGTGCTGCACAAACCAAAAAAAACTGATGAGGCTGTGTGCTTGGCTTCTTGAGCCTCTGTGTGTGTGTGCATGTGCAGTTACTTGTCCATTGCCATCACAAAGTTCTGAGACTCAGGGATGTGATGAAGACAAAAACTCTTTATTAAATGTCACAGGGTAAGTTTTAGGGTCAGACTAAGTTGCTTAGCRCTTTTTCCAGTTAGGTCTTGAAAATCTTAAAGGATGGAAACTCCACATCTGTGAAAACCTGTTCCTGCTTGGCTGTCCTCAAAGGGAAAACAATATTCCTGTTTGATCTTCTCTTGTTCAATTTATGCTCATCCCCTTTCATCTTCACACCATGCATCACTGTGAAAAGCCTGGCTCTGTCTCCTTGATGCCTTCCTTGTATTTACAGGGACACTGCTTTTAAGGCCTCCCCAAACCCATCTCTTCTCCAGGCTGAGCAAGCCCCAGTGCTCAGCTGCTCCTCACGGGATTAGCACTGCAGCCCTGACAGCCTTGGGGGCATTTTGGAGGGTCTGGAAGTGGGTGACAGAGCAAGGTGTGGTCTGTGAGGCTGAGATGGGGAGGTGGACCTGCTGAYCTGCTGGTTCCTGTCCACAGAGGATCTGTGCTCCTGTGCACCGAGCCCCAGGTGCTGCTGCCCCTCCAGACCTCTCACAGCCAGTAGGTACCAGCCTGGCTATTTTGGCAGCGATGTGCTCAGCACATTCTCCATTTGGGGAGCTGACAGCCCCATGGACCCTGCTGCCCACACCAGCAGCTCTGTGACAAGAGAAATGTGCCAGCTGGTGCAAATGAAACGAAGGGGTTAATTTGTCCTGGCTTCTACAGAGCCCTAAACTTCCAGCTCAGTAGGTGGAAGGAATGTGATTAAGTCGATGTTGATACCAAGTCTGAGAACAGATGTGAGAATGAATTGGCAGAGCTGGAATTCARATGGGACAAAAATAGCAAAAGGGAGTGGGTGGGAACTGTCACACATTTGTGCTACAGGTGCTTGGTCTAGACCCCAACATTTAGAGACTCCYGAATTTTTCTTCCTACTAATTCTTATTAATCCGGTTTCTCTTCTCAGCAGGGCCTTTTTCCCTTGATGGTCATGTCCAGCAGCTCAAGCCTGCTGTTCTCTATCCTGAAGGACAACTTGGGCCAAAAGTTCCTTTCAGCTCCAAGCAGAAAAGTTACAAACACTGCCTATTTCCCTGCCTATAACACAGGGCAGCACTTGAACCAAATTGCTCCCATTTGTAGATAGGGAAACTGAGGCACACAGAGAAAGTAATAAAGCAAACACAAGATAAACCCCAGCCACTACAGGTTGTTCTTAATACCTTCACAGAAGAAACTAAAAGACTCTGCAGGGATCAAAGCCTATGTTTGTGCTGGGCTTGTGCAAGCTGCGTTCCCCCTAGGATCTGTCCCTTCTCTCAGTTGTTACCCATTTCCCTCATCTGTCCRTGGGGTTGGTTTGTGGCTTTTTTTAGGGTTTTTTGTCTTGTAACAAAGCAAACACTTAGAGTCAGCCCAGGCTGTCCATTTGCAGTAACAGATGCATTTGGAACTCGGCTGCAAGGACATAGCATGCTTTATATCAAAGGGTTTGGAGACTCATCAAAGGGTGGGACATAAGATGAAGCCTTCAAAGGAAGGCTCCTTGCAGYGATCTGTCGGTCTTGCCACCACCCATTCCCTTGGTGGATTTTTGAGGATTGACGTCACTGCTCCAGAGAGTTAATAGCACTCTTCTCGCAGCTTGATGCAGAAGTAATATCAGCTGTGACCAGCGAGAAGCAGAGTACGGCAAACAGAGGTCTTGGCAGCAAAGTGAAGAGAGAACAGACTATAAACCAAAAACTTTCATTTTGCTTTTATTTATAATTTTTTAATCTCCCCAGCAATTTGCCCCACAAAAGACTAAGAACAGAATTTCACTAATATTTACTTAAAGGGGAGGCGTGGGTATGTAGCTGTAATGTAGTGAAGCATTATCTTCACATGGAGAGATGAAGAAAATCAATTGCTGCTCCCAAAAGGCAGATGTGTTGGTTTAGAAGGTTGCTAAATACTTGCAGTTGCTGGGTGACTTGGAAGCAGGTCCCCTCTGCACTGCTTGGCTCCACTGAGAGAGGGAAGAAAGGAACTCATGCTCTAGGGAAAAGCTCTTTGTGCTCCTCAAATGGGTTTTATCAGGGGCAGAAGAAAGAAGGGAGGGAGGCATTTGTTGTGCCCGAAGAGCCCTATTCTGTTTGTATCACTGACAGGCACACAACGAGGATTGCTTTGGTCCATGCTCCTGCATACGAGCCTGCTTGAAGCTCCCGCTTGGGAGAAAGGGGCTGAAAGCTGTCCAGCCTTTACAGAAAATATTACTGTTGCAGTGCTGTCAAGGTCACTGTCAGCCTGGGTTATCTGCTGTGTAAGTACCAGCCTCAYAAATCAGGCTTAGCCAAGGGCTATAATTCATACACTCAGCATTTTGTGGATTATGTCCTTTAGCTTTCCCTCATTGCCAGTTTGGATATTCATTTAGCTCCAGTGTGTGACTCCTGCCATTCCTCTTTGGGGTAATTTCCCCATGTGATGCAGGGTTTCCTTATGTATTTCTTAATCACAGGTATAAAAACTCACTCTGTATGAGTAAYTTTATATATAATGTTTACTGTTATCTTTGAACACAGACAGTTCACTGCTGGATAAAACAGTAGACAAATGCAGATYGCAGGGGGAAAAAGCAATGAAAAAGGTACAAAACCCACAAGAAATAATAACAAGAAAGCTACCGTTCTTAAGGCACCCAYGGGAGAGTCAGGAAAACTCATCTCCCTCATTCTGATCCAGACTTCTGCAGGAGCTTTCTGTTTTCCAGATGTCCAGCTTTCATTAATAAAAAAAAAAAAAWGTGGGTTTTCCCATCCCACAGATTTATCAACATTAACTGAATTCCTCATTCTAAAAAGCAGTGTAAGAGAGTACTAYGTAGAGTGGTTCTAATACACTTGTATGCTATTACATTATCTTATAGATAGTAACTGGGGATACAGATAATAAGAAMAGTGGTAGAAAATAAAACAATTTATTTTGTCCAACAGAGCAATTATCTTGTGTAATCAAAACAGACTGTAGATTGTGCAACACAAAACACATTCCCTTCAATAATGGACTGTTAAAGTCTAAAGAATGCGTGCATGTTCTTACCCCCTGTATCCTGGGCTAGCTGGGGCAGTATTTTTGAATCAGGTTACTTAGATCAACMGATCCATACTGCAAGGAAAGGACTGCCTCATTGGAGATACCATGCTGAAAACATATGTATCTCATTCTGCAAGGTARTCAGCCAATATGTGATATTTTAAATTTTTTTTCCAGTTGGTGCTGAAGTCATTATAAACTTATAAACTATTTCTTTCTGATTCCATTTGATTCTAATTATAATTCCAGTTAATTCTAGTTTTTGTCTGACAATGTCACAGAAGTTTCTTTATACCCTTTACACCCCAGCTGTGCAGACACCTTCATTGCTTTGGGAAGTTGCCTATTTTTCTCCAGCTCTGAGATTCACTGAAGCATTTTGGCATAAGACTCTTCCTCTGCTTTACTTCTTCTAAACAATTTAACACATTTAAGTGGCCTTGAACATGATCACTTCTACTGCACAGCTGGGCCTACAGCAAATCCCCAGAATCAACCAGCCTGAAACTTCTAAGCCTGAAATTTGACTCACAGTGTTGATGCCTGAGGCCCAATCTTCTGTATTGCAGACAGTTTGGCTTGGGAAAAAAATAATGGGCATAATTGTTTGCACGAAGTCCAATTTTTTTCATTCTGATCTGATCCTATTTATCCTTCTGAAGAAATAATTTTAGAAGTGTTTYAGCCTTTGCTGCTGACTAATTATCAATTCCTTTCAAGTGACTTTTCCCTTCCTTCCTCCTCTCTGTGCTCCTAAAAAATAYTTAAAGATATTAAAAAAGTTTATAAAGATAATGCAGAGGCATCCCAGATACTCCAGCCAGTGAGCTGGCTTTATCCAGGGCCCGGCTCAAATGCCTCTATACAAAAAGGCAGAACCAGGGACATGCACAGGCCTGCTTGGGGATGACATCTCTGGCATCATGGAAATGTGGTGGGATGGCTCCTGTGACTGGAGCTCTGGAAAGGAAGGTTTCAGGCTTTTTAGGAAAGACAGGCTAGGGAGACGAGAAGGGGATGTAGCCCTTATGTCAATGACCTGGAACTCTGCCTGGGAAAGGATGAGGAGCCAGCTGACAACTTGTGACTGAAGGTAAAGGGAAAGGCAGGGACAGGGGATGTTAGAGTGGGAGTCTGCTACAAGCACCTGATCGGGAGAATGGCGTGGATGRACCCTCTGTGGGCAGATGGATGTGGCCACACCCTCTCAAGCCCTGATCCTCGTGGGRGATTTCTGCCTCCTCAATATCTGTTAGAGGGACAACATGGCATGGTAAAAGCAATCCCAGAGGTTCCTGAAATGTCTCAAACGGATGATTGAGAGCCAACAAGGAGAAGTGCTGTGCTGGACCTTGTGCTCACCAGCAGCAAGGGGAATGCAGTGCTCCAYGGCACCTCATGAGGATGAGATGGTGGAGCTCAAGATCCTCAGGGCAGTGAGAAGGACACACAGCAAAATCACTGCCCTGGATGTCAGGGGACCAGACTTTGGTCTCTTCAAGGATGTAGTTCATAGAGTCCCACAGGATAGAGCYCTGGAAAGCAGAGGGGCCCAAGAATGCTGGTTGAATTTCAAGGATCCTCCAAGCTCAGGAGCAATGAGGAAATTGGGAAAAAATGCCAAGAGACCTCCATGGATAAGTGAGGAACCTCTGAGCAAGCTCAGATAGAAAAAAGAAGCTTCCACTTCCAGGGAAGTGGAAACAAGGACAGGTGATCTGGGAGGAATACAGGCAGCTAGGGGCAAGGTTAGGCAAGCCAAGGCCCAGTTAGAACTGAGTCTGGCCAGGGATATCAAGGATAACAGAAAGAGCTTCTACACATATGGTGCAGGCAAAAGAAAACCAGGGATAATGTGACCCCTCTCCAGAAGGAAATGGGGGAGCTGGCTACCCTGGACAAAGAGAAGGCTGAGGTTCTCAATGACTCCTATGCATCTGTCTTCAACAGCAAGTGTTCAGTCACACCTCAAGTCAAGAAAGGCAGGTGCAGGGACTGGGGGAATGAAGACCCTGAGCCCTGTGTAGGAGAGGATCAGGTTTGAGACCATCTAAGGAAGTTGAATATGCCCAAGTGACAACAAGAATGGTCTGCAGGTCCCAAAGGAGCTGGCAGACAAAATTTCTAAGCCACCATTTCTGAGAAGTCATGATATTCAGGGAAAGTCCTCAGTGACTGGAAAAAGAGAAGCACAACCCCCATTTTTAAAAAAGAGAAAGCAGAAGAGCCAGGGAACTACAGACCCAGTCAGTCTTACCTCTGTGCCAGGCAAGATCATGGAGCAGATTCTCCTGGAAGATATACTAAGGCACATGGAAAACAAAGAGGGGATTTKTGACAGCCAACATGGCTTTACAAAGGGGACATCATGCCTGACAAATGTGGTGACCTTCTRTGATGGGGCTAAAGTGTTGGTGCACGGGGGCAGAGCAACTGACATTGTCTACCTGGACTTAYGCAAAGCRTTTGACACTGTCCCACACAACATCCTTGYCTCCAAAYTGGAGAGATGGATTTGATGGATGGAMCACTCGGTGGMTAAAACACTGGCTGGATAGCCACACACAAAGAGCTGTGGTCAACAATTCATTATCCAGTGATGAATGCTGTTCCTCTGGGGCCTGTGCTGCTCAACGTCTTCGCTGGTGACATGGACAGTGGAACAGAGTGAGAACCCTCAGAAAGTGTGCTGCCAACACCAAGCTGTGTGGTGTGTTAGGCACACCGGAGGGMAGGRATAATGCCATCCAGAGGGACATGGACAGGCYTGARAGGCRRGCCTGTGCRAAMCTCATRAAGCTCAGCAAAGCAAAGTGCACRGTCCTGCMYCTGGATTGTGGCAGTCCCAGGCACACCCACAGGCTGGRCACAGAAGTGATGGAGAGCAGCCCTGCAGAGAAGGCTTGGYGGTGATGGTTGATGAAAAACTTAAYGTGAGCCAGCAGTGTGYACTCACAGCCCAGAAATCCAATRGAATCCTGGGCTACATGAAAAGGAGAGTGGCCAGCAGGATGAGGGAGGGGATTCTGCCCCTCTACTGCTCTGGTGAGATCCCACTTGGAATGCTCCATCCACGTGTGGGGTCCCAACATAAAAAGGACATGGAACTGCTGGGGCAGATCCAGAGGAGGGCCACAAAGTTGATAAATAGGAGTGGAGCTCCTCCCCTACAAGGACAGGCTAAGAAAATTAGGGCTGTTMAGCCTGGAGAAGAGAAGGTTGTGGACACCTCACAGCAACCTTCTGGTATCTGAAGGGGGCCTACGGGGAAGCCAAAGAGGAACTGTTTGTCAGAAACTGTACTGGCAGAACAAGGATACAAATTGAAAGAGGTTAAATTTAGGCTAGAGATTAGGAAGAAATATTTTACTGTGAGGGTGGTGAGACCCTGGAACARGCTGCCCAGGGAKGTTGTGGATGTCCCATCCCTGGCGGAGTTCAAAGCCAGGTTGGATAAGGCCGTGAGGAACCTGGTGTAGTGGGAGGTGTCCCTGCCCATGGCAGGGGGGCTGGGACCAGAGAATCTTTCAGATCCATTCAAGCCTCTTAGCATTCTATGGTTCTATCGTAATAAACCCCAACAAACTATGGCTGTCAGGTATTACAGCCAACCAAATGGAGAAACAGATAGATATTCAGTTCATATTTTTACCTCTTAAACATATAGGTCATCCAGGAAGGTGGACCGTGTTTAAAAGTGACTGGGCACACTGAAACACCCTTGTGTTTTCCCTAATGACTTACCTTTTTGCAGGGAACAGGTGTTTTATAATGTACTTTGAACAGAAAGTGAAAATCTGAGGAAAATTTAAATGGTGTTAAGTCCTTAGAAGCACATAAAATTATCCATTGTTTAATCAATTATACACACATGCACGCTTTCTCCTGCAGAAGAGGCTGAATCACATCTCTACCTTATTTGATCTAATTACACTAGCTGTAAAATAAAATGCAATTGATACGGAGRTTTTCTGGGTTTATTTGCCATATGTGGCACACAAAACCAAATTGTAGGTTACCTCTGAATTTTTATTTCAAATATGCAACACACATTTAAATGTAAACATTACCAAAAAAAGCAATGTGACATTACTTCCCTATATTCTAAGTCATTTGTATATCCCTTGTAACTAGAAGTCATTCTGGTCAGGAATCTCTTGGACTCCAGCAATGCAGACATCCACCCTGCCCACAGAGCCAGTGCTAAGTGATGTACAGCTTTCTTCCCATCAACACTTCAAAATTAGTCAAAGGATTACAGAAAGATCTCTTTGTCAAYAGCCTGGAATTCCAAACTGCATTAAAAATCCTAATGCCAGTCAGTTCTTGAAGTATTTGTTTAAAACTGTGTTCTTCAGTGTAGCAAATTCTGATATTTGGGTTCAGATTTTGACATTATGGCATAAGCAAGCACCCACAGTCACCCCAGACTCCTTTTCCTTCACCTTCTGCACTAGCAATCCAATACAGGGAGGTTCCCTGAATTCAGACTCAGGATCTCCCTTGTGCTTTGGGCCAAAAGGACAGATCTTCTCAGCCCTTTGTTGTGTGCCTGAGTTCAGCTTTTCTCATGCCCTTGTTTCACATATCTACATTGCCAATACCAAAAGCAGGTGCTCATATGCCCCATCTTCCATTCCTGCATCTCTCAGCTAACTTAATTCATCCCAAAGATGTGGTTGGTTGATTTCTTCCAAGCCATGGCTTTGGTCTTCCCTCATGTAGCTTGACTGACATAAGTGTTGAATACATTTGGCTCCATGTTTTGTAAACCACAAAACAAGTCATCTTAAATGTCCTTAATATCACAGGCCTCTTCATTCTTATTTAAGATTAACAGTCTTGTTGAAGATTCCTATGGATTAATCTGGGAAATATGTCCCTATTCCTCCTGCTGAGATAAAAAGTTCATTCAGAAAGTTTTTGAGAACATCTTCTGCTTTCTCAGCCTGTCACTCTAAGATTTAAGAGTGGATGTTGCTTTCAGTACAAGAGCATGAAGTTACCTCTTCAGTTTACTTGAACGTCACAGTGAATGTCACACTTGAACGACATTTGCAGTAAAGGGACTCCATCCAGGATCGGGCTCAGAGCAGAGACAGCCCTGCACACTTATCTTTTCATGCCACAGCACCTGTTGTGTTTGCTTTGCAAAGGTGGCAGATATCAGTGCAGTGAAGAGCTTAATCTGCTGGCTTTGCACAGCCATGGCCTCCCTGTAACTCAGTCTTTGTGCTAGAAGTGTGGTCTTGCTCAGAAAAAGAGGGGTTCACAGCAGAGTGAAATAAAGTTGATACCAGCTTCATAACAACATTGTCACACTTGCAGCTGTAAAAAATATTTCTTAGCTGACTAACTCTCAAAAATTATTGTAGTGCATAACAGTGCTTGTCGAAGGTTTGTCCAGCACAAGCAGATCACTGACAAGGCATCTGTGCTTTCAGGTGGAAAGTTCTGCTCTGAAGAGACCATATATTATCATTTATTTCCTCTCCATACCACTCAGCCACCCAGCTGATATTTACTGATGAGTCCACAGTACCATGAATGTCAGCTTAGACAGAACTTGCAGTAAGCTCATTTTTGCAAGTGCTGTCGCTGTTTAATTGCTGGAAAGTTGTCATTTCACGTACGTTGATGAGGGTGAGCATGTGCTTCATATCTGATCTGKTTTTTTGGTAATTGGGAGACATACTCTCTTTTCTTAGACATGTCTAAAAGAAAAAACACAAAAGAAAGCTTAAAACTGAGAATTCCTATGAAAAGCAATTTAAAAAAAACTTTTGATGTTCTCCTTTTTCTCTTTGGTAACAACAGCTCATTACACCTCTCCCATTCATTTGTCACTAGTAGCATCCAATACAAACAAAAGCTGCTGYTTCTTGCTAAATCAATGAACTTTATAGGACAAAAGCCTTAGTCAAAAAAAGGAAATTTATATTTGATTCACATTTGCATCAGAACAGGCCTTGCATCGAGCTCAAGCAAGTGTGCTTCCACCTGCCTTCAACGCAAGCCAGTGCCTGGAATATTTTCATCAAGTTGTCAAAGTAAAGCCCCAGTCCTGCCAACCAGTTCCAAATTCAATGTCGCTGTTGAGTTTAGCAGAGATAAAGCACAATCTCCACTAAAGAGGAGGACAAGGCAACCTGTAAGAACTTAACAGGCATTTCAAATAATGAACCTCACTTCTGAGATYGGGTCAATATTAAATTTTGATGAAAGCTAGGTTGATATCTGAGACAGKGCCTCACCCACAAGTAAGACACACATAATTACACTGGAGTGATTATCCTCGCTACAYAGCTCTGCTTTTTATAACTGCACCACTAAAACTGCAACTTTTTTATGTAGGGGGAGGAGAGATTTCTGTAGAGATCTGAAATTCTTTCAGGACACTGAGAAGAACATGGGGCATCTGTCTCTTCTTAGTGATATCCTTGCTTTCATACTTCCATCCTAACAAATTCCTACAAGATTTATCTTGTCAAACTTTCGTCTGARCAGCACAAATTACTGGCAGAATTGTCAATCTAAAAAAGAGACAGGCATAAATTTAATTGCTCCCTGAAGATACATGGAAAGCTACATTTAGCGCAGCTAATTAGATATACTCTGATCAACAGTTATGATTYATCTGCTGAGGAGCAAAACAGGAAGGCAAATATGAAATAGGCAGTTAAATCGAACCTCCCAGAATGCTGGGGCTGGTTTTGTTTTGGTTTTTACTACAAATGCAGCCACTGTAGTGACACCAGAGATTGACGCTGCCTCTGAGGAGGCACAGACCCCTGCATGAAGGGGTAACATCACTGCCCCTGCACACAGAGCATGGCTTTGCTTCTGTGGGGGGAACTTCCCAAATGCCTTCTCTCCCCTCCTTTCCCAGAACTACCAGCCAGCAGTAAAGGTATGGATAAACCACCCAAAGAGGTTTTTTTCCGTTTATCTTGAAATGTCTACTTTAACAAGAAAGAGGTGCCTTCACAAAAATGCTTGTCAAAGTGAGGTTGTCACCAATTTATGGGTGTGGCAGCTGAGGCAAAAAGCGGGTGGACTGGGACACATCCATCGTGTCACCAAACAAAGCAATTCCGTAGGCGGGGAAGGAATCTGAGGGGCCTGTGCCTCCAACTTGGGCAGAAGATGTTCCCAGGTACTAAACCAGAAGACCTATTGCTGTGCCCTTAAAYTGATGAGTAGTTTAACAGAATAACGGGAAGCAGAAACAAGCAGTGGGGTGCAGGAAAATAACTGAGAGTTTTAGTTAGATCAGGGTGCAGTGAAATGTTCTCTCTCTTTGGAACTCCATCCTTGTTTACCTGAGTTCAACCATAAATTAAGTATGGACACCARCTTGAGACCAGCTGTGTTAAAGCAGGGCTAGAAGAGAAAACATGTGGGGGTGTCTTGTTTGGTTTTGTTGCTTTGCTTATGAGAAAGGGAATTACTTACACAGGTAAAGAAGATGAGCAGCAAGTAAAAAATCCCAAGGCAGGTCAGCATGAAGAGCTCACTCTTGTATTTTTTGAGTTTGTCCTCTTCTGTTCCAGGGCAACCTAAAAGGCAAAGCAAGGTGTCATATTGGTCTGGGGTTTGTATAATATTTTAAAACTATTGCCTTCCTGACATGCCATGCAGGGCATGGGACAGTCAAAGCTCTSTACTGTACCTGTTACTTTTAGTGTGACTGTGCTGCTCAGATTGTGCTCTCCACTCTGCCCCCACAAAGTGCACTTGTACGTCCCGCTCTTCTGGCTGGTCACATTTTTGATCCTCAGTGAAAAYGAGGTGTCATTGGAGAGCTCCAGCGACCCCCCAACTTCCCGTGGATAATGAGATTCCACATCAAGGGCTTCCCATGTGATTCCTTTGCTGTCTCCAGCCATCTGGAAAACACAAATAGATTTCTCTTCTTGGGCAAGTGTCATCCTCAGTTTGAGGGTAAAGAAAATTTTAAAACTGGCTTATGGCTGAAAATGCAGAGGCTGAAGAGAAGCAGGGGRGAGCACAACCTCAATTCCATTTAATATGTTCACGCTCACAATCCAAAAGTGTATGGGTTTTTGTTTAAATTGACTCTATGTATAAAAGGAATTAGAGAACTATTTTGTAATAACTTCTTAAGCATCCTCACCTGGGCAGCAACATGACAGAAGGCAGGGGTAGAGGCTGCTCCCAGTGGGCCTCTGCAGGGCCCCAGAAGAGCTCAGAGCAAGAGACACAATCCCCAGGGATGGAGCAGAGCAGCGAGAGGCAGCCCTATGCAGGTGTTTAGCAGTGGCTCTGGGGACTAGAGGTGCCCAGGAGAGCATGGCAGCASGCAGGGAGGCTCCATGCTACCCACGCTCACCCTGCCAGCACACCTTGTGCCATGCCATGGTGAGAAYAAACCTGCTAACCCAGCGAGCGTTCCACAGCATAAGAGCTCTGCCAGCACAGACTGGCATCCTCCCCGGGGCCCTGCAGCCCAGAGCTCCCTGTGGGAATGCAGCCCTGGAAAGTGCACTGCCCTGTGCCAGTTTCTACGTAGCTGACCCCTGAAACCATGCTGCCTCTCTGGAGGAATGGAGGTTTCCCCCCTTCCTCCTTTCCCTCCTTTGCACTCATTATTGGAGCCAAAGAACAAAAAAATTGCTTTGACTCCTTCAGATTCAGTTGTGTGAAGGTCACAASCAGGTTCTGGTGCACTTGGGGAGCATTTGTATGTTGAATTTCTTAATTGTAACCAGAGCAGCTACATTCCTTGGCATTGCTGAGAGGCTGCTGGAGGAATGAAACGTATTCCCAGAACAGTTCRTACTGCGGGGCGATAGGATGCACTGAAAATGACAATTGGCTGGGAACCACAGAGAAGAAAGAAATCACTAAGTTGATTTGAAAGATGGGAGAAGGGTTTGAATTAGCCCATGTCCATTCTTATTCATCTAAGTTTCTCCCTGGGATTCAAGGCGGCGTGCCCTCCGTGAAGGTTTCCTGARTAATGAATTCAGTCTTTCTGTGGACCAACAGAGCCAGAGCCAGCTCATAAGTCCAAGGCTCAGCATTTCAGCCAAATGTATAACTAATGTAAGCCCAGGCTTTTTATTATTATTATTTTATTTTAATAGACACATTTTTGGGTCATATGTTGGTGCTTACTTTCTATCACCATTGCTACTGCACCGGGRTATAACAGTTACACTATAAGTTATTAAAATTAATAAAATTTTCTCATACTGAGGCTAGGAGTATCTGATTTCCCTTTCATGTGTTTGCAAGAGGAAAGCACACTCGGGARTCTGGAGAGAAACACGGGTCTGTTGCTCCATTATGCTTTGCTATTTTTGCAGCCTAAAATGGTCTAAAGCAAGCTGAAAATTTGGGGAACTTTTCAGGAACTGAGAAATGAGACTAAAGGACAAGATTTCCTTAATTGTAAAGACTCTTCTTCAGAAAGGTTTTGGGTTTTTAGTGCATCAACTGAAAACAGAGAGCAGTAATTTCCTGGGGCTTTCCACACATTACCCAGAAAGAGAGAMGAAAAGTACCTTTTTCCCCTTAATCCCCCAGTAAATTTACCCCAGCTTCTCTTTCTTATTACAGTCAGCCCCAAGCAGCCACAAGACAAGTCGTATGTACAGTGGTTTTCAGGCTGTAGGGACTTCACCGTGCTACAGGGATTTAGGTATTTTCAGGCCCTGCATACTGTCAGAGATGTGGCCAGAGGAATTCCAGTACTCAGGCTAGGCTCAGCTCTGGTTACAACTAGGTCAATAGCAGTTAAGTGGATATAGTTGACCTCCCTCAGATCTAATTTTTGCCACTCTCCTTTCCCTTACACCCCCTTCCTCAGTGAAATTTAAAACTGCCCATAGGGCAATAAAAGGAACCAGCCTGGCTGCCCTTTRCATTGCCCTAAATTGCTGATAGCGGGTCTGAGCCACACACAAAAAGCATTAGATTTGTTTAGGGATTTTTGGTCTTGTTTTTTTCCTTTAATTCACTGGCAGCATAAATAATTGCTGTCTTGGGTGGTAAATYGTGGTGTGATCCTTGTGGCTGAGATCTGGGAATGAGAAAACACTTTGATCTTTCTGTGTGCAATCACAATCAGCTCTGCTCCTAAAAGGGAGAACTCAATAAAGTCCATGCATCCCATGCCTGACCATGTGCTCATTCCAAGGGAGATTTAGGGTAAATGATTTAACTTCTCCATTTCATGGGAACAGTGAGGGATAAGATTGATTATTGCCTCCAAGGCTTTGTAAGGTGYTCAGTTGCTGTTGCAAGCACAATGAAAGTGACCCTGCAGACAAGACTGTCAGAATTTTGCCTTAGACCTGCTTTGTGTAAGGCAAAGCAGCGTCATGAAACTGCACTGACAACACGCTTTTCCCCAAAACGGGAAGAAAAAGTTACGTCGTGGCGTAATCTGGCTCCCTCACTTTCAGAGAAACCAGGGTTGACCTGGATGRGGGGGTGCAAATCTGGGGAGGAAGAGGAGGAATGGGTCATATGTGCAGGTTTGATTCAGGGTTYGCATTGCCTTTCTTCTGCATTAAATCTTCCCCTTACTGAAGAGCAAAGGCAAGCAAGGCACTCTGTGGGGGTGCTGTGTGCCCAGCAGCATCCCAACATTTTTTAGGCTGCAGAGACATCTGGTGGCATTTTTCCAGCCTCTGCAGGCAGCGTATCCACCCCTACCCAGAGGTCACAGCAATCCTTTCTCTGATGACTGAACCAAGCCTTTTTCCACAACAATCTTATCTCCTGTTATCTTATTTAAAAAATATTTATCACCCCCTCCCTTTTTGAATTCTCTAAGGAGCAGGAAAACATCTGAGCAAATTTGCAGAGTGCATCCTCCTATCCAGCTGTATGAAAGTCCATGAGATGTTCAGTAAGGTCATCATTCTGCTTCTTGCTCTATGCATGATAACCTCTTCCCCCCGCCTCCAAACCTAATTAAAATTACAAAAATGCCACTTTGCTTGCCACCCCCTGTGAGTTACTTGGCAGACTCTCTCACTAGACAGATCATTTTGCGGCTCAGGCTTTTATGATAAACCATCTCTAATTCATGCCAAGTGTCCTCCAGGTGATACCACAGCCCAAGGTAAATGCTCAGGGTTTTACCTAATTAATTCTACACAAGCTTAGAGGRATCGAAGCAAGCGCTGCCAGTGACAGCAATCCACTTGTGTAGGGACTGTCCTCTTCTTTAATCAGTAGAAAAATCTTTTCTTCCCACATTTCATTTGTATTTCATTTCCCTTACACCTCACTGCTGAGCAAATTGCAGCATGCTAGCTTCCCCTGCTCCCAACCTCCAAATGGAGGAGAAAAGGGAGGAGATCTGCTCCTGCTCCCCTTTTTGTCGTTAATGGCTTTACCAAAATTCAGAAGGCAAGTGATGACTTGTGTGGGGACAGGTAGAAATTCTACTACATCTGTTTGCTTTGAAAGGGCCTCGTTATCGTGCTGGCTGCTGGGGGTTACTGAAGTGAGAATTTTGCTCAGAAACAGGGACTTGCAGGCTGGCAACATCAGTCTGCCTTTCTGCATAAAACTAACCATTAAGAAAATTAAAAATCAAAATAAATGTGTTTATGTTTAGTGTCACATATACATTATCCTTCAGCAACATCTGTGKCAGACTTGCAGAAATCACCTGGCAGGATATCTTCAGCAGATGCTGAAGTGAGGTGATCCCTGCCCTCTGCTCCATCCCTGCTGAGACACATCCTGGGGTGCTGGGTTTGGGGCTGKGCTCCCAGTGCAGGACAGACATGGACATATCTGAGGGAGCCCAGTAAAGGGCCACAAAGATGACTGAYGTCTTGGAGTGTCTGACATATGAGCAGAAAATGGAAGAGATAGTTCAGCCTGGATGATACCAGCTCAGGGCTGTCTTATCAATAGTGACTCAACCTGATTGCCATGGGGATACAGAAAATGAAGCCAAACGCCTCTCAGTGTCCTTCAGAAAAAGAGGCAATGGGCACAGACTGAAAYTYGGGAAATTCCACATAAGCAAAAGAAAAACCCTTCTTGCTGTGAGGGTGGTTGGACACTGGAATGGTCTGCCCAGAGAGGTTGGRGAGTCTCCATCCTTTGAGATATTCAAAACTAAACTGGACACAGCCTTGAACAACCAGCTCTAGTTGTCTGTTTTTTGTGAGTTTAATTGAAGTTATTCTTGTAACTTATTCCAGTTCCCAAGAAACTTAGTCTAAATATGTTGTGATTTTCCCACATATATTCTCTAGTCAACTGATTCCTATTAAGTTTCTCCTAGCCTGAAGCATTTTGATAAGAACAGTGGTGGTGATGCAGTGGGCTTTAAATGGGATATGTTTGATTGAGAATACCACTGAGTTGATATATTTCTGTTCTCTGATTGGATTATATATGATAAATAGATTGAATAATTAGGTCCCCAAAATYTAAGTGCTCTTCAGCAAATATTTCTTTTTCAGAGAACTAAAAACAAGCATTACATGGTAGTACCATTACATGGTAGTACCCTTAAAAAAGGTAATTCACCCATGCTGTAGTACTAACACCCAACTAATGAATTAATATTTCATTTTATCATGAACATGCTGGACTGAGCAGTTCTCACATTAACTCATGTTCTCTGCTCTCATTAAATATCTTCCCTGGTCAAACTTTTCCCACACTAAGGAGGTACATTGTCTTCCAAGTAAATCAGAGTGCCAGTGTAATTCACTTTTCCCATAAAATAATATTTTTGTTTTTAGAAAAATGGTTGTGGCCCAAAACTGATGTTGGTTTAAAGGTGGAACATATTAACAACAAATCATTTTCTAGTGAGGGTGAGATGATTGTAAAAATGGCTTTGGTTRAAATTATACCAGATATAATGGCCAAGTTGAAATTTCTGACTGCTAYAGAGAGCTGAAAACTGCATACAGTCAGAAGGAATTTATTTTCTGTATCAAAATATATAGAATTCTGGCAATGCCCAATAGCCAACATCTAATGAAACMCAACTGAGCTGAAACCACTTAATAGGTGTATTTTTCAGCACAAAAGCACTTCCACATTCGGTTAGTGCTGAAGGTGCATTCATATGGTTCCTATACAGTGTCATGTAGAGATACCAGAGTTAAATTTGAAAATAACAGACATAAATTGYGGGCACATGTGAGTGAACTCTGAGTGTGCTGTAAAAGGGGAGGAAGGGAATAAAGAAAGAAAATCCAAAACCCAATCCCAAAACAACAGCAGAGGAACTATGTGTGACACACGAGCCAGCTGGAAAAGCCCTTTGACTCACTCACACAGACACTGTTGTTTTCTTGGTTTGTTTTGGTTTTGGTTTGTTTTTTTTTTTGGGTTTTTTTTTTTTTTTTAGCTAAGGGCATCCAGCCCTAGCTCATGTCAGGCYAAAGAATTGTTTTGGTCATGAAATAATTTCCACTGCTCCCTTCCTGTCTAAATTATCAGTGTGATGAAGCTACTTGGAGATGAATCGATGTCTCAGGAGCATTTGACTGCATTTCTTTGCATAGGTTAGGAATCAGGCTGAAGTAATTTAGCAGATATTTATCATATCACAGCTATGCTTTTTAGCACTTAGCRAAAGTACTTTCCTTTGAAGGAAGGTGCAGTTAATATTATATGTCTATAATGTTTATTCTTATTTTGTTATATGACTTCCCCTCTTATTCTGCCACAACTTTCTATTTTTCAAGSAAGTGCTATAAAGTTAACAGTTTCCTGTCCACTGAAGCACAGCCTTCTTTCTTCTTTCTCAAGATTTGTTTTAGATTAAGACTTTTCTGGCTATCACGTGGATAAAATAGTGAAATATCCACTGGGACCTCATTTGTGTATGTTTAAACTTGATTTTTCAAACTGAATATAAAGTGATAATTATGAAGGTTTATGAAGCAGTTCTCATTTTCAGTGTGCTGTACAAAGAGAAGCTGTTTGGTTTTCAACAGCCCTGTGAGGCAGAAAGGTAAGTAAAGTTTCATTACCCAGATTCTTGTCTTGTAGGTGGGCTGTAGAGATTCAAGCCAGCATTTCCACAGAGCAATTCCTAAGCATCCAGCAATTCCCAGTGCCCGGGTGCTTAGGCAAAAAAAGACCTAATTTTTCCAGTTCTCAGCTGGAAAATTTCCACCCTGCTCCTATATGGGTTTATGGCATGCAGGCTGYCCAGCACTCCTAGAAATGTACCACACTTTAAGGCTATCATCATTATGAATTCTTTTCCATGGCCACACATGGGATGAGAGCTGCACYAGGCTGGAAGAGGACTTGGCGCTTTACCTTCTCCCCAGTGTGTTTGGCCAACCTACTTCATGTATTTYTAAGTAAAATTGTCTGAGCTGATGTGCTGTGGTCCTGATTCTGCACAGAACCTCTTACACAGGTGACTTCCTRCATGAGAATAATTAGTTCAAATGGTCCTGGATGCACAGCAGGTCAAACACATCCGTGCTTTTTTTTCAGTATGAGACATTAGCAAAAGCGAAGGAACTATTGAATGCAAACCTTTTTTCACACCCAGCTGGATTTTGACACCAGAATATTAACTCCTTTAGACAATTACTTCTCTATACAGCAAATACTTTTAAATTACATCCTTTATTTTTWGCAGATTGTAACAAACTGGCCCTTAATCGGTCTGAGCACACAGAGGTGCCAGCGGGAAGGAGGGGTTTGCTCACAAAACATTCACCCTGTGTAAGCAGCTGCACAAGCAGCATCGTAAGGTTTTCACCATCATTTTGTTTTAAAGCAACAGAAGCAAAGGTTAATTGCTTGCATTTACTTCACAGTTCAAAGTGACCTCATACAAAAGATTTTGCCTAACAGCTGCTTGAACTTTACAGCCTGAAATTTCATACCATTTGTTGGAATTACCTTTTAATTAGCCCTTTGGGGTTATATGTGGTGTTTATTGATTAATCCTTCAGTAGTTGTTTTTAAATAAAAGAGCAATTACCTGTGCTGGGYAGCCCAGTCACACTCCACCATTCCCTCAGCCTCGTTTTGTGGTGCTGGGTGGGGATGGCAGCATAGAGAAAAGAGCTTCAAGCTGCTGCCTATTTAGCTAGCTGCACAAGTAGAAGTATTGCTCTTCTCAGCACRAAACACTGAGCCTAAATTACTTTTTTCCATGGAGAGTCAGGCTTTTTAGATTTGATGCTCTGCTTTTCTTAATACGGCTGCAACTGTGGGTTGGGCTGGTGTCACAGCCTCCCCGTCCCCACTTTCCAACTCTCCCAGGGGACCAGCAAACAGAAGACTGCAGCACCATGGTTGGTGCCATCAGCTCCTGTGGCAAGAGCAGGCAAAGCCAAGCTTTTGTTACAGAGAAAATACTCGCAAGGTTCTGTTGTGCTGGGCACAGGAAAAACAGACTTTTCCTGAACAAAGCAGCTGAAGCAGGAAGAGCGAGGAGACCATGGAGCCAGTGGGGATTGTAGGGACAGGGCAGGGGACTGCAGTAGCAGTCTGGACTGTGACAGCATGACTGCTGCAAAGGGAAGCAGCACCAGAGAGGGTCCCCACAAAAAGTATCATCAAATATCACCCTCCCCTATGTGTGCAAGTCATTTTGTGCCCAGGTAGAGTGCAAAGAGCTATGAGACAACACAGAATTGGGGCTTCAGGCTTTCCTCGCACTTCTCCATCAGGGAATGGTTTTTGGTTTCTCTTAGATGCTTGGCCCTCCCAGCAGCCACTGAACCTGGGGAAGCACATGCTTCTCTAGGATGCCCACAATTCAGCCTATATTTTGGTTTTGTTGACTTCCTACACTGCTGTGGAGGRGAATTTTCTGGGATCCAGTCAACATCTCTGGTTATTCCTCCCCCACTCCATACCACTTCTGCTCAACTCCTCCAGGTCTACCAGACCGCATGGTTTGCCTTCAATGAACTCCCTGCCCTTCTTGGACACTGTGAGAGAAAGGGAGCCTTAAGTAATTAGCATGTATCTGGATGGAAAATATAGATCTTTATCCAGCTTTTGAGGCAGAAAACAAAAAAGAATAAGTTGACTCGTATCGCAGATCCCATAGTAAAGGTCATCCAAATACATTAATCTTTCTTTTCTGTCTACCATCTGTATTTTGTCCAACGATTTGGAAAAAGAAGGAGACTACTGATGCTGCACTTGGTGAATTGGCAGTCAAATGTTCAAAACAGCTCTTTTGAGGTGCAGCTGTCATCTAGTCTGTAGGCAGATGTTCTTTGTTGTACCAGCAATGAAATGCAGATGCATTGCAAGTTCCACCCTCAGAGGCCCTATCTAATAACAAACACTGTTTGCTGGCTTGCTGTGGGCAATGAGTTTAAAACTGTATCTGACCAAACTGCTGAGGAGGCCAAGGCTGTGGCTTTAGATTCTGGCAGAGATAAATTAACAGTTTTCACCAGCCATTCTTCCTTTCCATTGCTCTACCATCACATAGGAAAGTACTTCAACTCTGTAACCCACAAAATCTTTATTCACAGATTGATTTCCCGCTACTATAACAAGCAACAGAGAGTTGACTTAACAGGTAACAAGAGCACCACCAGGTGCTCAACGTCCCATGATAAGGAGCAGGAGTGAATGGCTGGGAGCAGAGAATGGAGAACAAAACCTTCATTGTTTTCCTGTTAATTTGGCTCACACCATAAACTGAAGCTCTGCCTGAGATGTAAACACAAGGTGCCACACACCTTGTCAACAGCTGCCTCTTCCACCACTGGGCAATTCTACCTCTCTAAGAAATTTCATCTTGATAAAGTTGAGCAGGAATTTTCTGCTCTTTAGCTGATCGAATCCTGTAACCCCTTCTGCACACAAGTGGTCAGCAGGGCTCTCCTGCCCAGGAGACAGGAACTGAATCAGAGCAGTCAAGATGTGATTTTTACTTCATGAGTGCGAAGAGATAACTCAGAATTTCTAGCTCTCCATCTGCCTTCCACRCACCCCCTGYCCGTATGCCCACCCCGYTAGTYAAAACTTCCTGAAGAATAGMAAGTMCTTTTTTAGTTCAAAGAAAAAATCAGCTCCTCTTTGGAGGGGTTAAACAAGGGCATGTTACAAGGCTTAAATACAATTTTTTACTCTGAAGAAAATCCGGGAAGACTCCTCTTTGGAGTAGTATTTGWCAGGTTGCACATGGGGCATCACCTGAACTGTGATCCACAGAAGCCAGCAATAATTAGATAGAAAAGCAGGCCCAGAGCAATTCAGAGAACTGTGCTCAAAYAGCCTATCTCCAAGAAAATGCCTGTTCCCCATGGCAAGCTCAAATGCTTGCACTGCTGCCTTCCCTCTGCTGYACTGACAGGAGGATGCCTCTGCAGAAAACAAACTGTTTTGTACAAGACAGGCCAGTGTCAGGTAGAAACGCAAAGCAGGCTGCTCAAATAACTGAGGTTTTTCCTTACTTTATACCAAGACACTGTCTGGTAGGAGATGGAGGATTCCTGAAGAACTTTACAGGGCAGCACCGCTTCCTCAGCACACCTCACAGCGACGCCTGGGATCATCACAGAAGWGCCACGGATCAAGCGCCAAACTGCAAAGCACAGGTACACATCACCTTTAAAAGAGATGTCTTACACAACCCTTCCTGTCCTCCCAGAACACAWCCCCGCAACACAAACGTGAAAGATCAGAATGAAAAATGCTGGGCTGCCCRCTTACCATTGCACAGGATGATGAGMAGAGCATGGAGTCCCAAAGACATGGCTTTTACTGCTTCAGCTYACRGAGCAGCAGCAGCGTGCCTCTTTGCAGGACAGGCTGTGAGAGCAGAGTGAAGCTGTGGCTGTTTCTAGAGTGATATTTCTGAAGACAAACTGGGGAATCCCCCAGACTTATCTCAATTTCTCGTCACAGGGAAAATCCCTGCATGTGTGAACCGAGGCTCCTCCCCTGACATCCGTGAGGTCACTCCCATTTCTGCAAACCCTGGCGCTGGTAGTAACTCACCCCCTTTTTTTCTTTATTCTCCCACCCTGTGTTGATCTGAACAGAGTTAATGTTAACCAAGGGGCTCTGTGGGTTGGTGTGAAGGCCATCAAAATCAGCACTGAACGAATCTCTCTTGAGTGACAAAATGTCAGGGGAAAGGTCTTGCCAGCCCCTCAAAATCCCCTCTCAACCTCCTCCTCTGCAGCTCTAACAGTACAGTGCCTGTGCAAAGGTCGGCCTTACGAGGAACAATTTCTGAAACCACGTTTAAGAACTCAGGTCACAGCGCCACACAGTTTTGACTTGGGTCTGAGAGCTAAACAGGAATTATCAGCATAGCTGAGCAACACAAACTGTATTTCAGCACAGTTACACATTTAACTCTGCAGGTAGGCACACATGATGCAGAACATCATCCCTTCTTAGCATTTTACCATTTTCAAGACAAACAAAGGCATCTGGAGTGACATAATTTTACAAAATTATATGCTGAAAAATTTCATCATGGAAAAAAGTCAAGGCAGCTCCCAGAAGAGGAACCATGTGGACATCCCCTCTAGATATCTGGAAGGGGAAGGAGAAATCCTTTCCATGTGATCTGTGAGAGCTGTTTCCCCCTGGAGAAATTTTGAGGAAGTTTGAGGTTGATCAGAGAAGCATTTACAAATCCTGAAACTGAAAGTTGCTGCTGTTATTTTTGGAAAACATTTGTGGCTGCCATCTTCAGGCTACTGAGATCATGATGGGCAGAAGCTGTTTAGAAGGGGAGGTTTTGAGATTTGATRGGTGGAGAATGTATGGTCAGTCCCTTTTGAAAAGCAGAGTTCTGGAAGCCACTCCAGCCTGGGCACCCTAAATCCAAATCACCTCTAGAAAACTTTGTGAGAAGTCAGTTTGACAAGTCCTCACCATGCGAAAGTCCAACTCAGATGGGTAAATGCTGTGGGTGGGTGACACTTTTGGAAACTCCAATCTGTTGTGTGAAGGATGTCAGACAGCAATTTCTCTAGGGACCTCACTGTTGAAATAACCCACTTATTTTTAAGGCTTTTTGCTTCTATCTTCACTGACCACAATGGCAAGTATAACAGGCTCTAAGCTTTATTTTTCTCTTTGTGTTTTCTGGTTTCAAGGACCGGGACCTCACTCTATTACTGAGAAGATACAAATAAAATATAAAACTCTTGTGAGTGGATCTCTTGCGAGTGAGAGAAAAATCACTTCTTTCTCCTGTGTGAAATAATAGAGTCCTTGAGAAGACAGAAGGGGGAGGGGGGGTGCTGAAGGAACTCTTAGAGAGAAGAGGGCTCCAGTTAATGTATTTCACATCTGTTCTTCACTAAAAAGATGACTTTGCTGCCCCTGTGAGTCAGTCACACATCAAGCCCATCTCCAAGAAGGGCACTCAGCTTTCACCCAAGGGCCTCTTTCTGTGAGTCCTGCAGAACTACGTGTTTATCCTTTATAAACCCATCAAGAGCCAAAACCCTTCTCTGTCTCCCTTTTCATCAYGGGGAAAGCCCCTGTAAGCAAACCACAGGCAGCTCCTGCCCTGCTGTGGGTCAGCCCCCAGCAATCCTTCCCTGATGGCCTGGCCAGCAGGATCCTGRAGGGCTGTGGTCACAAGTTTGCCCACCCAGAAGTGCACCCAAGGTAAGCATAAAGGGTCAGGCTTTAACGCTGGGAAATGCCACACACACCTGCCGAGGTGATGTTAACATTCTTCCTCAGTTAGTTAAAATACAGGACTCCTAAAAACACACAGGTTTTCCCTCCAGGACAGGCATAATTTCAAACAAAACAGCCCTTTTCCTCCAGAAGTATTTGCGAGCTCAGCCGCTGTTCCACAGCGCACTACGTGAAATGGGAGAGCAGGATATAAAAAACAAAAGCTGAAACTCCCTTTGCTAGGGAAGGAGAAATAATTTTGTTTCTAAACTTTCCCTGGTAGGGATTCTTTTTCTTTAAGGAAGCTTTGAACTAGGATGTACTTTCCATCCTAACTTTTAATATCCTTTYTATGGTTTCAAAGATCAAGTCTATTGTCTCCCGAGCCCTGGAGTCTGCTTTGAGTTTCACCGAGCAGTGAAAGCAGTGGGAGCTCTGCGCATGGGTCCGGCTGTGGGAGTGAAGAGGTGGTGATTGCCTGTCAGCCTTCTCCATGAGAAACAGATCCACATCTTTGAGGGCCCTCAGGAACTGCAGGAGCCGCACAGTTSTGTGGATAAGTGGAAGTTTGTCATTAAATGCATTGTTTGTGGCTCTAATGAGGCTGCTTTTGTCCAGGTGTGTCCCACTGCCTTTTTCTTTCCTTGCCTCGCCTGCCCCTCTCACTGCACAGCCCTTGATCTCACTGAGGAGGAGGAGGAGGCACCATCTGCTCTGGTGAGTCCAGAGCTGCACACGTGATGACTGACATTAGCAAGCAGTGTGTGAAACTGCTGCGCTCTGCCTACCTTTCCCTTAGCAAGGGCACTCATTTGGATCYTCATCTTTGACCCAGCTGCTGATTTTCATGAATTTCATAGGCACTTAATTCTCTTTGAGCCTCAATCCTTCTGTCAGTTTGATAGAAAGCAGGTTCAGAACATACTGGCTGATAGACAGACAGATGGCATGATCACAGAAATTTCATTCTCTCTGGGAAATAAGGCTAGAAGTACAAGGATGTGGGATGGATTCATAGGRTAAGGTTAAAAAGTCAAGACTGTATATTTTTTTTCAGTGTTGATAGGGCCATGAGAATGCTGTTCATGGAATCATATCCTGTTTCCTTTAACCAGGTAGGTATGACATCCCTCAGATACTTGTGTAGTGGATTTTTCCAATTTCTCACTGCAGAGTGTGACTGCAAGTTATGTGTAAGATAGCTTCTTATTTCATGCATTTTCCCTGGGTATAAGCATTCATCAGGAAGCACAGCATGGAAGAAAAAGCAAAACCTTGGGTCTCTACAAGGAATTCAGARCTCTCCACAATGAAGGATCAAAGGGTGAGACAAAGGTGTCAAAACAGCATTTAGCATTTTTGTCAAGGCATAGATTTTTCTGTATTTGGGATATGATTATCAAATATCATTTGTTCCACTGCATTTAAGGTCCTGCTGTGAATTATGTCTGYCCATGTGCTTCATGTCTGTTGTGAAGCCTCTGGTGAGAGGGGTTGTTTATTTATAATTATTAATCTCCCATGCTGCAATAAAAATTGCCTGCTTTGGTTCAGCTGACAAACCAGGAAGCCTTTTGTTTTATGTTTTAGCAGACAACTGTTCTCTAAATAATATACAGTGTGTAACATGGCAATGTCAGCTGAAGGAACAGTSACAGAAGAATCCACAGGCACAAAAGCAGAGCAGTCATGTACTTTTAGGGGCCCATCAGAGCTGCAGCCACAGCATTTATTTTCCTGCTGTGCTGAGATCTTGACACTGACCACACCAGCAAGTAAMAGCAACTGAGACTTTCCAGGCTGCAGCTAATGAGAGGCATGCACATTGCTCACAAACTGGAGTGAGGGAAGTTTAAGGACAAGTTCTCTTCTCTGCCCCTTTATGGCAGATCTTGGGTCAGGGATTGCCTTTGCTGTTTAAACAGTGAGATCCAGCAATACTGAGAAATCAAAACACTGAAACTGTGACCTGGTGGGCGGCACAGAGCTTTGTACTGCAGAGTGGCTGCTGCTGCCAGCTCAGTAACACCCAATTAATTATACACAAACAGCAGTCCTCTGAAATGCCTGGACTTTGGAGTGAGCCTTCTGAGATGTGCCAGCCCTTTTTGTCAAAGTAGGAGTTAAACATACTCATGTAGAAATTGAAATGTCACCTGAAGCATGGACCCAAAATGGAGGCATCCAAAATTGGAAGCGTCTTTAGATAATATAGAGTTCAGGAACTGCCTTTCAGCAAGGAGTGAGCAAGAGATTATCTCAAGCCTGTGCACACCATTGTAAGAATGAGGATAAGGCTGCATTGAAGCTGCACCTCGTCCAGCACCTCATCTGCAGCTGCAGTCAGTGAGCTGTCAGGTAACCAATGGTGCTGCATCCAAACCACAGCATCCATGGGAGATACATATTGAAATCTCCTTTTTAACGGGGCCTTGGATCCTGTTTTATCATCAGTTTGGTAGATGGTGCTGGTGCCACCAGGCCTAGGGACATCTTGGACAGAAATCTTTGCAGCTTTCAGTGGACTCCACATTGCTTGCCCTACATGTGGGGTCCGTGCTGCCTTCTCCAGAAAGTAAAGAGCAGATATCTCTGCTCTCAGAGCAGATATCTCCTGATATCTCTGCTCAGTTCTGTGCTAACAGTTCCAGCTTTGCAGAGGTCCTTCTTGGATCTTTCATCTCCTTGCCACACCCAGCCAGGCACTGCTTTACAAGAGGTCTAAAGTTCAGCACATCTGCCCCCAAATGATGCTGTGGAAATGTTTACTCCTCCTGGTGCTCCTCTCTCCTTTCTCTTGCCTGTACAGCTCCTCCAGACACACATGCTATGGAACCTCTTACACTGAAAGAAATGAAGGATACCAGTAGATCACCTTGTATTCCTGGATTATTCCATGGCCCACYGGAATGTAAGTCAGGAGCTCCTCCTGGGAGCAGCCTGTGCTGACAGGAAGTCCTACAGGATGCCCTGACCATTGTGTGCCATCTGGGGACCTGGCCATGTACACAGACCCATGGTGTCAAGCTGTGGCCCCTCTCCTGGTGCCTTCCAGGCCTCTTGTTTATTTTTGTTMCACCTTCCCCATCTGTGGTCCCACTGAGTCATGGGATTTCCTGATCAACTTCCCCCACCATCCCCAGCAGAAGAAAGAGGAAGCCTGGTGAAAAGTCCTGGTGACCACAGCACCCATATTCATTCCCTTTTCCTCTGAAGTCTYCCAGTACAGCATCAGTGACAACAGTTCATTGGCTCCTCAGATGCCTTCAGGGTGAGGTGCACCCTCCTCTGGTTCCCCATCTGTACATTCCTGACCTTTGGACACCAATCTTCATCTCTTCTCTCATTTGCTGTCTCTCATGATCATTTGCCTCTCCCCAGGCCTTTCGAAGAGCATAAAATCAGTGCAGGCATGTACTGACACCTCAAYACAGTACTTGTCTAGCCTGAAAAGAGCAAAGGCAACTCACCCCTGCTATGTGAGATAACACTGTGCCTTCACCAAATTGTCCACTCACCATATGCCCTCTTTTCCAGTTCATTTATAAATAGGTTAAACAACAGGAGCCCAGGAACAAACCCCCTCAAGCATCACTAGAGACTTCCCTCAAATGTGAACCAYTGTCATTTACCTCTCTTTTTTAATAGGTTATTCATGTGAAGCTTTTTTTTGTTGTCCCATGGCGCCTTAATTTCTTTCAGACTCCTTACTGATGGACCTTTATGTCTTCAGAAATTGTTTCTGGGATTCTATATGGCTGACCTTGTTATGGTTTTCATTTAACTTGCCAGAGTTTATGATGCTTTCTATTTTCCATTCTTGGACACAGCTTCTATTTTGTGAAGAAAGTCTTCTGCTTCTAATAAATTCCTTTATCCTGCTGCTAACTGTGTCAGCTTTTCTTTTACAAAGYCTTTGTCCATACACGGAGGACAGAGAAAATGTACTCCTACAAACTATGTTTAAATAGCCACCATGTAAACTTCTTTAACTTTTTAGCCTTTGAGCATCCATTTTAGTTTATTTTTAACAAAGTTATTTGGTTTTATGTAATTTCATTGCAGTTTGGGCTTTTTGTTTGTTTGTTTGTTTGTTTGTTTGGCTTTTTGAGAGTTGTTTTTCGTTTTTTGTTTGGGGAATTTTGAAGGGTTTTGTGTGTTTTTATGTTTTGTTTTGTTTTGATTTGTTCCCGAAGTAAGTATGAGCAGGGGCATTTTGAACCAGGTTCTGCATGTTGCTCTGGGCTAACATGAAAGTTTCTTCTTATTTTATAGGCTCTTTCATGCAGAAACAGTATTTTCATTTTATGCAGCATCAATCCCCTGTGTGACATTTATCCAATATGCAGGTGGGAAATTGATAACTGCTGCTATTGTTGCATTTCTAGGTCTGTAAGCAACTCTGATCTCCCTCAGCATGTAATAGATACAGATATTTGATCTAATCCTGATATGATATGGCATATTTCTGACTTAGGCCGGGAATGTGAGGCTATATAGGTTTTGAACTGCTTGTAAACAAAGTTAGCAAGTTACTTTGATTTGCCACAAAGGTTTCTCTAATATGTTGCCACTTCTCTACTGCCTCTGCTTCTTCTGTCTCTTTTTTTATACTTTGTACCCCAATTCGAAAGCATCTGACTACTTGCCTTCTTCCCATCAAGTTTCTGCYGAAGTTAGACCTCTAGCTTTCATAAAAAATGCATCTTTTCTCTTTCTCGCTATACTATGAGATTCTTCTTGTTTGATTATTCTTCATTCTCCCTTTTAAAGTTTCACCCAATTATTGTTATTCAGCAGAGGATAAAGTTTTCCTGACTTCCTGCTCTGACTATTTGCCATCCTGAATCATGTTTTAGCACTTGTCAGCTTCTCGCTTCCTTCAATCTAAAATAAATCTCCTAACATCTTTTTTAGGAACCACTACTGGTTTTATTTTAGTTTACCTGAATCTGACTCATGCATTATGGAAGTTTTCCTTTTTTCTAACAAGTTTCTAACAGTTTCCTTTGTCTTCAGCTATTTCCTGGCCAGTCATTGACAGCTTGTCTCTGCTTCTCCCAGTTCAGCTCTGCTCAAGGCTTTGGAGGCATTTCAGCTGAAGCTCCTGAGGTCTTTGSTCCATACCCTGTGTCCAGAGACTCTCTCAAGCCTTCTCCAAGAGCCTGACCAGATATTTCACATCATCCAGCAARCAGTTATTGCATCCAGCAGTCTAGTCAGCGTACAGTCCTTCTGGGGTATCACAAAACCAAATGAATATGTGCCTGATAGAGCATCAGTGGTCGTCTGCCACTCCATCTTCCTGAAAACTTATTGCAAAAGTGAATGTGGTCTCAAGATCAGTTCTGTCCCTTCCCCTGGATGAGTCTGCCAGCCACAGAGCCATCCCCCACCTCAGCAGATTGGGATCGTCCTGGAGATAAGTCTGTTGAGTGATGATCCTAAAGAGATTGTCAGTGCATGTGTCTGTTACCCTGAAATCTTTTAGTCCTGGTGCCTCGACCTGAAGGACCAGGATGTTGGGCTAATGGCACTGCATACACATAGTAATTAGCTAGGCATTATCTGAAGTGATTTACAGTGGTCAGTGGAGCAAACTGAGGACTCCTTGCCCACTCATTATGTAAATAACCACTGCTGGTTTAGATTAGAAGGGTCTGATGGGCCCTGTATCCTGCTCCAGGCATAGATTCCTGAGGGAAGAGCCATTCAAATGCCTCAATCAAGCAGAAACGTCTCCTCTGGTGACCTGCTTTTATGTCACCAGCACCACTTGTCTGGTCCTGCTGTGATCCCATGGTGAGTCTTTGGTTTCTCTCTTATTCCGTGTCACTGACATCCAGAGAGGGGAAAGTGAGAGCTAAAAGTGCGGTGGGAGGGATGCTGAAATAAACAGCCATTGGAAACCATWTCCTGTTATATTGTGTTGCCTCCTGGGACGTTTTGCATCTTCATTTTTTTAGGTTGGAAAGACATTCTTACACACAYTTCTGCTCCACAGTCCTGAGCCGTTCCACAGGAGTCAGAAATGGTGACTTGGAAACAAGGGATCTTATACTGTAAGCTGTGAGGGTTGAAGTATGTTCAGTCTTTTTGGTTACATTTCTCCTATATACTGACATTCTATTCTATATGCTTTGTTTTCCTTTAGCTTTCAAAGAAAAGTCCTGCTGCCTGGGAGCTCCACACTCACGGAAGGCAATGAGACCCAGCAAAAGAGAGAGCAGCAGCWCCCAATAAAGGCTGTGAAGCACCRTGTGTGTAGCTGCCACTGGAACAGCAGCTTATGAGGGGTAGCCTGGAATGGAGCCTAGCTTGCCTGGAGGTGAGGGATGAGGAAATCTAGGCAAGGAGCACACTCATCTGAGGTCCCATAAAAGCCCCTGGGAACCACTTTCTTCAAAACAGAAGGACAACAAGCTCTCCCAGACCTCAACTCCTACAGACTCCATCATTCCTTCAGCCTAGGGCTCTGCTCACAAGCTGTCATCAGCAAAACCATTGCAACCCTGCTGATGCACATGAGAGATGGAAAAGGGAACCACTTTCTTGAGGGGGAGGCTGAGGAAGSGGGTGACGTGTGGTAGGAGGATGARCAGTAAGAAATGGAGAAATGAAAAATGGAAAGTTTTCACTAGAGTTGTGACAAATACAACTCCTCTAATAGARCTAGACGTCAGAGTGGGCAGAGACAGCTTGACGGCCTTTAGAAGAGGAAGGAGTGACAAATACATGAAGATACTAAAGTGGCCTGTGTCCTGAGGGCCCTGACTCTCAGGCTCTGGCRGTTCATGCTGAGGTGATTTTAAGGAGCTCCTGGTCCAAGTTGCTCACCCACTGCCACAGGTCATTGCCCTGTCACTGACTTGTCAGAAGTAGTGGTGTGCCCATGCTGTAGACAATGATATATTGACAAAAACTGTGGCTGATTCTGTTTATTAGGATGTGGACTGTGGTGGCCAAGGCATCTTATTCTTGATCCTTGTCAAGTTTAGTTAAATAGGTGGCCAGCTGAGGTCAGAAACCTCCTGAGACACCACAGCCTAACCAGACGAGCACCAAAGGTGGCCAAGAGATCACCAGGAGAGCCTTGATACCAATTTAACCAATTTTCTTGTCTTTAGATCTCCTTTACTTGGTTTTTCACTAGCTCCTGTAAGCTTGTCCTTCTGGAGTCTGTTTCCTCTAGGGAGCTGAATGCCAGACTGAGCAGTACAGATGGGAAGTGATCCCATGATGTGGTTCAGAGAAGAGCACTGGTAGAGTTACAGAGTGGCTGTCAGAGTGAAATGAGGAGTGGGATGAAATCCCAGGGTGGCAGGACCAGGGCRGCCTGGGGAGAGGCAGTCCCAGGCAGCCCCAGCCCAGGCATCCAGCACCTCCATGGGGATAGAAATGGGCCTATGGACAGGCATTGGGGAGCTGGAKACCAGTCCTGCTGTGGCATTTTGGGGGCAGAGATTAACAGTTCAGGGTCCTGGACCCTGGTCAAAGTAGGGGTAKAGCTCTGGAGGAGTTGAAATGGGGACCTGGCTGCTGGTCAGGGTTGGGGGGTCCAGGGCAGTTGCAGCAGGGACAAGGAGRGCTGGTGATGCCCTGGGGATCCTGACATAGGCCAAGTCTGACACTTTTGATTACTTCTGCTCATATTAAGGAACTAGAGGAAAACCTACTCCAGCAAATGAGTTGCAAAACAGCTTAATYCACTGTAATCAAAATTCCTCATTGTTACTTGGTCGAGTGCTCTGATTACCACAGAACAAATGACCACTGCAGAGCATAAAAAGATGCCAGCCTTACATGCCAGCTTTGGAGATTTGCTTTAACTCTGACTGCAGCCATCCCTGCATGTGCTGGAAGGAGCAGCTGACAAATGGCAAATAGTCCCATGGGAATCACAGCTAATGGCTGCTGCTCAGTGAGATAATCACCCATTTAATAAGGGTGAGCTTCTACCTCTACACTTCCATTAATGCATTATTTTCCCCTCCTTAGCCACTTATTTCCAAAAAACTGGTAGGAACTCAATGTTTTTGAAACCACTCTTCCTCTATAAATCTCAGGTGAAATTGCCCCATGGATTCAGAAGTTATCAGGAATAGCTGAATGGTTGTAGGAACGTTGACAGACACAAAGCATTATCATATTAAGAAAGCACTCGAGTTTATAACAACCTAAATTTTTAAATGATGTTAACATCCAGCAAATTGCTACCATAATGAGGATTATGTTTCATTTCTGCACAGTCTGCCTAACTAAGAGGCTGAAAAGGTAAAGGAGCTCAGAAAGAAGTGGCCATTGTTCAGACCTCATGCCTTGTTGTTTTTCTCTGGGAAGGAGTGATGGAAGGGTCAGGACTCGGCAGGAGGGCTTACATAAATATTCTTTACAGACTAACAGTTTCACTTAGAACATCCAGTTCTAGATCTATCTTTCAAATCTGCAGTTATCATCTTTCTCTTCTGCAACATTTTATAAATTAAATCCCCTCTCACTCTGTCCACTTCCCATGTTAGTCTTTCCCTTCTTTTACCTTGAGACTTGAAGGTGCAGAGGTTGGTACTCTTATCCACTTCGAATTCTCAATATCCAAAAAGCGCTTTTGTTTCATGAAAGTATTTGTTTCTCAGGGTATTTCAAGCTTTAAATATAAATGTTTGTGAGTAATTTCTCCTTAGGACTATTTAAAATGTAATGAGAKCTACATTTTATATTGATTTGAGTTTCGGTTTACTTGTTCATGCATTTTTGAGAAAGAACAGATGCTGCTTGAATGTTTCCTATGAGGCAGATTAAACACACTCTAGAGAGCACACCTGAGCCAGAGGTCAATCTTCCTCAGCAAACCAGCCRGCAACAAACTGCTCCATGAGTTCTCAATTTTGGTAATGAAGGCTTATAAAATGAACTGTAAAGTAATTATGTTTATTTTTATTGAAATTTTACAAACTTCTAAAATACAACTTTTGAAAAATTTTGCTTTGGTGGCCTCCAGAGGATTGCAGCTAGTTTTCTACATGCAGTGCTGTGATTTGGAAAATTCCAAGTCTTCCAATAAATTGTCTGGCAGCTTTAACATCAGAATTACAAGTTGAGTGGTTTTCACTGCCAGCCATGCCTACAGTTCTGCCCTTCTAAGAAGTACATTTCTCACAGGACTTAAGATTCTTTCCAATTAAAGTCTGAAATGGGTTTTTCATATCTGTGGGTCATTGTACTCTTATTGTAAAACACCTCATTTAACTAATCTCATTGCCATTGGCTTTAAAATTATGGYGTTCATGCCCAGGACAAGAACTCTCTTTCTTCCTTGTGAGGCTTGATTACCTCAGGGAGTTGTGCCATTTATGTCAGYAAAAAGTCCTCCTGTCATAATGCTCCATGCTGGCCCTAAGCAGAGCAGTAAAAACAGATTGGTGAAATAAAAGCTGTGATCTGTCACTGTGTAYGGCTAGGAGGAATTACTGAAAAGCTCTTGTGTTCCCTCCTCACCCTCTGAACTGGCCTGGCTGTTACAGTTTATTCTGTGTAAAAGCACAAGAGAAAAGCAAAAGCAGAAGTGAAATCAATGTCTCATGAAAGTTCAAAATTACAAAGCCACTCGAAAAAGCAGTGGATGTGTCATGTGTTTGTGATGACCTCTCCTAACAGATTATTCTGTAAACTGTAYCTTAAACTAAAAATCCAAGTTTGTTTATTTTCAGAAAGGGAATGGGCAGTTTGTGGGGGGCTGAAGGGAGAAAGAAATACTTTTTTTTTTCCCCAGGAAGAGGTTTTATTGCTATTMATCCAAAGACTGAACAGCTGGACTGTTTCTGGTGTCCAGAACAGCTGGACCAGTTAACTGGTCAGTGTGAGTGGCATTCTTAAATGAATGTGGGGAAAAACAAGTCATAGGAAGCCTGGCCATATTTCCAGAAGAGAACACAGTATTTGCCTTATTGCTGTCTAAAGTGGTTGATGAAAATGTCAACTTTCCTCAGCAAAAAAGCAGAATTACATCAATTTAAAAATACCACAAATATTTCAGTACATAGTTACATATGCCATGACTGAGACATTTGTCACGTATGGTGGCAGCAGAATGTTTATATTATAAATTATTCTTGATGGTTCTGAGTGATAAATGTCAATAACAAGTGACCCTGGTTAGCAGAATTCTAAATCTGCTCTGAAAAGCATATTCAGCCTGTAGAAATTGATGGAACTAATATTTTTCATAAGCCCTTGTTTTTTTTTTCTTGAAAGAATGAGAAGGRAGTGTCTTTACAAACAAACTCTGACTCTGGGGGTAAGATAAGGCTGATACTGGGAGATAGAAGGAAAAATAGGAAGGATTTCCATAGGAATTCCACTAATTGACTTACCCCAGTCTATGTTAATAGACTACCAGAGCASAGACACAGAGATGTATATTGAAAGGGGGCAATGTATGATAGAAGGGGAATTTCAGCAGGAGTTTCAGGGAGCCTGTACCTCTCAAGTACCTCAGCCAATGGGAAAAGGAAGAGGGAACTGCAGCCAAGAAATTCGGATAAAAACAGTTTGCATCCTCTATGATTTTGAGAGACCCCAKGGGAAATGCCCATGACCTCTTCCTTTATTCATGAATAAAGTTACAGGACTCCTCTGTCTCCTTTTGGGACATAAACCTCTGGTGCTTGCAGATTAATTTTCCTGACATTCTTTCACMTACAGTGTCCCGATACAGATCCATAATATTTTTCCCTTACATTTGGAAAATCTGTATTTCCCCTGAGATTACTTCCTAACTTTTTCCACCACCACTTCACCCACATTACTTACCTGTCCTGATATTTTACCTTTCTGAAGTCTTGATTCAATGAGTTATCTTTGTGAAATGTCTGGTCAAGCACTTATGGATTACAGAAGTTGATGTTTGGAGATCTTTTCCTAGCAGAGATTATTAAAAATGGATGCAAGAGAGAGCAGTGTGAATAATATTGGGATCTTAGGATCTATTGGGAAATTCTGTTCAGTTTCTGTTTTCCAGTTAGTCTGGGAATAAAATGTAATAAAATATAAAAGTTTTTTTTTCAGAAGCAAGAGTTTTATTGTCCAGTGTAAAAGTGGATAGTCTACCTACATAAAAGAAAAGCTGTGAATGTGCACCTGTTGTTGAACCTTCACTGGAACTTTTCCACCAGTTTTCATCTCCACTTTTCATTCCCTCCCTGGCTCTGAGTATCTCTGTGTGACCAAAAGCAGCAATATGTGAGTGAGCTGTTTGGTTTGAAAAAAAAAAAAAAGGGGGGGGGATGGATGGAATGGGGGYCCCAGCTCTAAACTATCCACCAGCAAAGCAGCCCAGCAGCCCCACGTTTAGCCATGGCACTGCAGCCCATGCATTTCTCACTCCTGAGTTCGTTGTTTAGCTGAAGAGGCCAGAGCTATGCTTTCCATCCTCAAAGGTCACAGGTGGTGATCTGTGTGTAAGTGGTCTCTCTGCAGACCCTAGTGATAGTAAGGCTGTAGGCTGCCTTGCATTCTCCACACATCCACATAGAGGTAGGCAGCTCGYTGGAAATGTACCTCTGTGGTTTTTAGATTTTGGATTTGGGGTTTATTTGGGTGTGGTTTTTCTTGTAGTGGAAAAAAAACGGGGCTAATTGACAGGGTGGTATCCGGGTATGTTGGAGAATTCCTWTTGCTTTAAGTGGAGAGAAAAAAAAAAGGATATACAGAATTTCTGTTTTGATGAACTGACTCTAGGTGGCAACAACACCCTGTGTAGCCTTCTATAGGCCAGTCAGACAAACTAATGCTGCTCACACAGGAAAAAAAAATGATAGCATTTTCAGAACTGCTTCTRGAAAATTTTACAGCTGATCACACCAGCTGCTCATTGCTAGAAACATTTCCAGATTCTGCCARTTTTCATTGTAACAGAGGACTTGGTTTTCAGCACATAGTTTGAATAAGATGCTGCATGTTTCATTTTGAAGCTGTAATACTGCAGGTGTGCAAAGGAAAATTAGCAAATTATTCTCTTTCGGTTATCTTGCTTGGATAGGCAATCTCAGCAAGYGTGTGTGTATCATCCTGGTTTGTAATGATGCCCGTAAAAGTGCACAGATGGGTATGTACGACTGCAGTTCTGCAGCATTCTCTAAGCRTGTTCTCAAAATGCCTCTTCACCAYCTCATCAAGAAAACAGCCACACAGATACCTATGAAATGCTTGCTCATATTCTGCCTAAAACACTGTATTATCTGCCAAGAGATTTGTAATGCCCTGGGTCATTCCATCTTCATTACATATCCGGCCTCCCGGGCTTAGGAGCAGCAAAGCAAACACACAATATAAAAATGCTTACAAGTGTGATGGCCTGCAGCATGATCGCATTTTTCGCCAAAGTCAGCTTAACCCACTGACCTTGATGTATTTAAATCTGTTATTGATGTGKTCATATGCATAGGGAGAATGCAGAGAAAAAGATGTTAGCTTTGATTACCCCTTACAGAGAAAAACTGTGGTTGTAACCCCACTATATACAAATAATGACCATAGAAAATCTTTCAAGTGAGATGACATCATGTTTTGTAGCAGGCCAAAGTGTCTGATGGCACCTACAGGACAAGATAAATTTCTTYATTACTCTGTCAAAGTGACAAAGTTGTAAACCCCTGTGATTAAATCAGATTGTTTGTGTAATCGACCCATTCACCTGCATGTTGTCAGTTTATCTCCTCCGGGGCAACCTCCAGTATTTCAAACTTCTAAGCTGCTTTCAAAGAYTGGAATTGCCCTTTGAAATGTTAAAATGCCTCTCCTGAAAGCAACTTCTTCCTTTCTTACCAAAGTGTGGAATTTCCCTTTAAGTTACACTGAATCAGATTTCCAGATTCACAGCATTCTAAATCAATATCTTATAATACTCTAAAACCCTGTAGGCTGGTTTTCTAAATATATATTTATAAATTAATCAGGATTTATTCTTACTAGGAATATGTAAACTATCTAGGATGAGAGTCCCCTAAAAAGGAAAGATAGAATTCACTAACACTTTTAGGTACTTTTTTTAATCAGTTTTTCTTTTTTTCAATTAAGCAGTGGTGTTACTATACACTTTTCAAAAAGTGGGGACATGATGGCAAAACTAGTGGAAATGCAAATAGAAAAATTAGTTATGTCTATGATATATAGTCCCTCCTCTTTCTTACTCCTTTCTCTTTTCTTTCTCTTTCAAGACGTCAACATTTTGAAAACACCTGGCATATAGGGCCAAAATAAAATGAGTAATGTATTGAGACTAACACATTTTTCTGCCATCAACTAGGCTCTTTGGAAGCTTAGGAAGCATATTRTCACTGCCAGCTGTCCCTATGGCAAAAGAGGGGGAATGTGTTGCTTGCTGAGAGCCCAGTGGGTTTCCAGCCGCAGCTGGGTGGGACATCTGCCACAGTGTCACCCAGCACTGACATGGGCAGAACCAAAGCGACTACAGGCAGTGGGAATCCAAGTGTAGGAACTGATACCTGTTGGATCATCTCCTCTCTAACTCTACACTAAAAAACTGTGCAGGGCTCTGTTTCACCATTCCCTTACACTATGGACATCCCTCCACCTTGGTTGTCATCCACATGAGTGAAGTTTTCCCACTGATGATTGGAATGTTCCCTGAAACCTGTGAATCAGTGCAGTAATCAAAAGATTATCATCCACCTGAGCTAAAAGTGCCATGCATAAAGCTGAAAAAAACAACTTTGTGTCTCCAAYCAGACAGTGAAACATCAGAACCACAAGTGACATGTCAGATGCCAAATTATGCTTTAAGATGAGGCATCATATAATAGTTTTCAGAACTTYTTGTTGTTTGTTTTAGTTTGTTGGGGTTTCTTTCTCAAATAGGGTCAGACATTATACAGATTAAAGCATCCTATTTTCTAAATGAAACCATTTCCTGTTTGCAGTCAGTAGTTTGGGTGCAATATGGAATGTCATTCTCTACCAGCARTTCCAGAGAATYCACAAGGGAAAAAGGCTCAGGATTMAAGACAAAACCAARTGCCCAYGTGTCCCATAGGTGTAGATTCCATATTTTTGACCCACCTAAAGGAAGTCACTCCATTCCCAGTTTGTTCGCAACAGCTGTATCCATTTCAAAGTAAGTTTTATTTGGCAAAGGAGTTATCACATTTTCAAGAATTTGCCTTCCAGGTTTATCCAAATTTTATTTGGCAGAGCACCATCATCATGTCAGTAGCAATGGCACAAGTTCTAGAAGGAGATATTTGGCTCTTTGTATGTGATTGATTCTATTTCAAACAGCTGCTCTCTTCTTCCACATTACAAACCTCCACTGTGATTTACAATCCTAAATACAACCCTACTTTTACGGTTGTAAAGTAAAACCTCTCTGTGGTCAATCTATACTAAATTCTTGCCACAAGCTGTGGAAGAGAGAACACCTAAACCAGCCTTAGGCTTTCATTGATTATAYAAATAAAAACAGATTTTATGTTTTGTGCTTATCAGGTAAATCGGAGTGAAGCAAAACTCAAAATTAAACGTAAACTGTACCGGTTGACTTCTTTTAATGATAAATAATGTTTTAAAACTCTAATTTTTTTCCCCAACAAAAGCCCATCATACTGAATTTCTTGCCTTGTACTCAAGTTCCTTTCAAATCCTGGAGTTACTGTCTCTTCAAAATATTTTATTCAGTTTTCATTTTTCACTTTGATTCTCCAATTGACTTTTGCCATAAGATAATTTAAGGTTTGGCGTTTGGGTTTTTTTTCTACATTTCACTTAAGAGTTATATTTATTATGCGCAAAATTGGTTTTAGGACAGTAATCATTAATTAATGGTAAATCTTTGATTCAGATATTGAAGTTACCATTGAAACTTATAGATCTTAGTGATGGAGGAACATTTATTCAACCTATTCTGCCTGCAGTGGCCTTCTTACTATTTGCATCGTTAATTCTTTTATGTGCAGTTAACCAACAAACAAGAAAATAGTATATTCAAAGTAAAGAGGAAGTTGAAAAGGAAAGGGATAGTCTCTTTCTTTGGCCTCTCAGTTCTGGGGTTTTTAAACCTGGAAGTTGCAGTGTTTTGTTTTCTTGGTTTGGTTGTCTTAGTTTGATTTTATCAAACTTTACAGAATCACAGGATCAACAATGTTGGAAAAGAGCTTTCAATCATCGAGTTCAACCTATGACCTACCATAATGTGAATGCTACATGTGATTTCATGCCACTGATRGACATGGAGTCACATCCCAGGGAAAGCTGAGCTACTATTAGATTGCTGCTTTCTTTCTTTCTTACTGTTGTTTGTGGCAGTGGTGGGATATGTAATGGTACATCAACATTTTAAAGAAAATTCATCCTGACTCTAAAAAACRACAACAAAAAAKAACAAAACATTATTAGGTAGTGATGATGGCAAATGACTATTGAAATGCAATTGTTACAGTTTTCTGCTATTGCTTTAGCTGTGCCATCATATTTTGTGATGTGGATGGGAAATGTGATGGGGAGCAGCCATTGCTGGTACCAAATTGCTGCAGACTCCAGCTGTGAGCCTGTAATTGGGGTATTTTTTATGTAAGGCAAGAAAAGATGAGCATGTTTTGAATCTATTGAAGTGTAGTATAGTTTGGTGAATGTACTTGAACAATTCAGACTTGTCTAACACACAAGTAAACATTGAAAAACTGTGATTCCCGTGTATTAAACAGAGAGTTTGAGTCTGAGGATTTGTTTGGATGATGTAGCTTATAAAAGAGTGAGGAGGTGTCATGGTTTTGGAATTATATTCTCCAATTTAGTACTCCCACTAAAACCAGTTCCCTTTCCCTGCCTCCAATTGAAGGGCAAAGATCASRGGTTGAGGTAAGAACAATTTATTGTGAACAGCAGTAAGATAAGGAAAAAAACCCAGTAACAGCAAAAGTAATAATAAGAAAAATTATAAGACRAAGGAACTATTTACACAGTAAACCATGACAAATACTGAAGGGCTCTTCCTGASCATGTTTTTCTCCCAACCAGAAAAGGGTGCTGTTCTCCTTGGATATGAGAGAGAGTCCCTTCCCCTCACCCCTGGCAATGGGGTGATATCAAATAATATTAGGGTCTGACCATGCCCTCCCTCCAAGCTACTGTGAAAAAATAACCCTGTCCTGGTCAACCTAAGGACAGAATGTCAAAGGTGTAGTAGAGCTCTGTACTGACATCATAATTCACTATAAAATTTCAGCATAATTCGGGTTTATATATAAGCAAATGTCTGTGAGGTATGTTTTCAGTTGGCTGAACATCTCAGGATATGAGTGTTCTTGTCACATTGTCATCTTTCCCAAGATGTATGAAGTCCCTACTCTTTCTGCCAGGCACATTTAGCATGTTGTTGTACTGAATATGAAAAATATAAATCTAAAATGGGTGAATCTATATTATTATGGAGAAAAAAATCTTTTAATATCTCCAGTTGGGAGTTTTGTGTTACTAATGACTGCAAGGCTTGAAGTAAAAATTTTGTTGACTGGGGATTTGTATTAACAAAAGGRAAACATTCTGCCTCTGAAGAGCCCAGCTTCTGTTGGTTTTCATCTAGTAAGTTCRCATCTATTTGAAGACACAAGTAATGGGTCACATATTCAATCAACCCGTGAACTGGGTTAAGAATAAATCACAAAGTGAGTTACCAGCATCAGTAACTGAGAGGTTTTCAGTCTGGAATAAGGCAGTCCTTTGCAGGATTACCTGGATCATGCACCACACAAATATGGAACTGCACCCACTACTTGGATGTATCTTTACACACATAATTTCCTAAAGGACTCAGATTTGCAAGTGATTTTAAAACGAACATTTTGTAGTTTCCCAGCAATTTTGTCCTTGGCAGACTGTGGAAAAAAAMCACCCTAATGTGCTGTTGGAGAGGATGTTCATTTGGGCACAAATGGGTGACTGTGGTTGTGGGACATTAGTCCTTCCTGGATTAAAAAATGAAACTGCATCTCAAATGAGAATTGGTATCATTTGTTGTCATATATTCTCCCCCTAATCACCAGCAGTAAAGATTTCAGAAGAAGCTTCAAGAAATTCAGTAATGTGCCTAAAGAGGAATTTCTGTTAATGATTCTTTCCCTGTCCTTCTGCCTTAATGACAGGCTTATGCATTGAAATATTAAAGTTTCTATCCCTTTACACATGTTTTATACAATCTAGTTCTTCCTCTAAATTTAATCTCATGTAACAGTGAATACTTTCACTTTAATGGCTAGTATTTCCTTTCATTACTTTCAAATTTATATCTTTTCAATTCCACTGGACGAACTCTTATTCTTAAATTATGAAAAAAAAGGTGAGTAGAAATGCAGGATTTATCTTCTTTGTGCCATTAATTATTTTTAATAAAGCTCTATCATGTCCATTCTTRATGCCACCCAGATACAATTTTTTTTCTCTCGGCATGTAATCATTTGCATTTCCTGTCTCCAGATGATCTCTGTGTCTGCTCTATCTATTTTGCAGCTGAGTTCCCAGAACTGAACAAAGTCCTCGTGGTGTCACAAGTAACTAACCTGTGGAAATTACAATATTTCCAGACTGATTTTTAATTTCCCACTAGCATTTTGTTTAACAGTGATGTCCACTGAGCTTTCCACAGTAATGCCAGGATTCTTCTTTTCTGAGCAATTGTACTCAATGAAGGTCCCAGTGAGTAACCCAAAATATGCCATACAGTGTTATGCTAACCCAGCATTAATCCCTTTGTCTGCTGTGGTGTTTATTCACCTCCTTAGGTTTGGCTTCCCTTCACTGMCTCTGAGGTTCTCCAACAGTAAGCAAAATTAAATAATGGCATGCATTCTGTCTGTCGGCRCATCATTTTGCCCCTGTCCAGATCAATGATATTCCTAACCTACCCTTTTAACTCTTGTGTTTCCTCCAGATGCCATACAGTCACAGGAGACCTTTAGGAGCTTAGATTTGGGATGGATCTACACTGACTCAACCCACATATTGCCCGTTCCTCAGGCTCCTGCACTGCTGTGTCCAGCAGTTTGGAATCTCAGCCTGGCAGTGCGAGATGAAGGGTGACCATGGGCTATGCTGAAAGCCACTTTGCTTCCTGACAGTTTTGAMTGCTCAACAATACTGTCACTCCTGCCACAAGTTTGGGTAGAAGCCTTTATAAACCTCTGACAGTTATAATGGTCAGCTGCAAGCCTTGATATGGGTATACACACTTGATTTGCCTTATGCCAGCATCTTCCCAATGTGGTAAAATAAAAGGTATAGAAGCAGGAAGGTCGTGAATCTGAGCATGCCCCAGGTACCACAGACCTGGTTACTGCATTGCTCCCACTCAAGCCCTCCTCCCCTCAAAAAACTTTTTGTGTCCCTCATCCCCGAAAGCCACTTCAAGTCACTCCCAGCGCCGCAGTGGCTCTGCCCAACCTGTGAGAAGCAGACGGCAGAGCTGGGAAAGGCCTGTGTCCTTTTGGCACTCCAGTYCTTTTGTACTGCTGTGGATTTGTCTCCTCTGGACATCCAGAAATCTCAAGCAATGGTTTAAAATATGCATTTCTCCCCAAGGTAAAGAAAAATAATGCTTGAAGAAAGCATGCTGTCCTTTTACAAAAGTCAGAGCTTACAACTTCATCCCCTATTTTAGCATATTCATGTTTTATTGCTTCCTTCAATCATCACTTCAGCTCCTTTTCGATGTTCCAAAGTCTCTAATTTCCAAAAGGATTGCTAGCCTATAGACACAGAAAAATGGTTTTGCACTGTCTCCTGTCAGAATTGTTATTACAATTATTACATTATTTAAAATTTATATTGCACATATCTAAAAGGCTACAATTAAAATAGGTCCCACTGCACTTGCCACTAYCCCAATATGTAACTAATGGCATTTCAGGCCCTCAGGAAAAACATTTAATTGTAAGGTAAACTCCTTATGGCAGAAATTACCTACATTTTTGTTCTGTGGGAAAACAGTGCCTGGTGTTAGAACAGCCTAGAGACAATCCTGATAATAGTAATAGTAGTAATGATAATTAGGATTAAATATTGTTACTGCACTTTTATTACAGCTTACCGCTCTCTTTGGTTTTAATACGATGTGATAAGAATGTGTTTCATTCCTTCAGCTGATGCATTCTTTATCCATCATTTTGGTGCTGGTTAAAGACACTTTGCTCTGCTCCCAGGGAACAAATAGGCCAATAGAATAAGTRTTTGGTGGGATGAATGGTGTTCAGAATGAGGACAAATGACGAAAGAGAGGGAACACCATCAAAAGCTGCACCGCTCCACCTGAATGTTAACACTTGCTCARTGTCCTGCGATGAATTCCTTCAGTACACCGAGTTACTGCAAGAAATCCACTGCACTGAGAAAGACACATGTGTCACTGTTGAGTCAGAAGATGGCCATGGTCATATCAGCAGTTTTTTTTTTTAATGTTCTTTTTTGGGAGGTTTGTCACCCTACTCTGAAAAAGYAGATGTTCCTTTAAAATTTTTGCTGGAAGGCATCCAGATGTAGGTTTCAAACATTTTGTCCTTAAGCCAAACTGGGACATATAGGGACAAAATGTCAAAATGCAAAGGCAGGATAGCTCAGTGTTAAATGTTACAAAGCACAATTGCTRATTTAATGCAATTAAATTTAATTTTACTRCAATGCAAGGGTTTAATATTTGTATGCTTAATTCCCCTCTATACARTAAGTATAGAATTAATTTGACTGCCAACAGTCCAGGCAACAACTTGGCATGTTTGCAGTTAGTGCYCTACTCTGTAAATGCTATTGCAAAAGTTAGGCTCCAAATGACATGAGCTAGTTAAAAWTAAAWAMATTTCAAGCATAGCTAAAAAAAAAAAAGCAAACCACAAAACGAAAGATTACAAACCACACAATAAAACACTTTACAAAYACTAGAGCAGTGAACTGGCTAAAGTGCTRTCMTAAAGATACAGGTGATATCCACYGACAAAGATGGCTCATCCCTGATAGTAAAATATCATTGCAGCCTTGACAGGAAAAGTAATCTAGAATGCATGGATATCTGCACAATGCTAAGACACATCCAATTGAGTTTTCCTACAATTCTTTTAAGATATCACCCAATTGTCTCAATTGCCCCTTCTGGAAATGCTGTTCCTTGCCTTCAACCTGGAGAGGGAAATGCTTAAAAGCTGTGTTTAAAACTGCACTGAAGATTAAAAGCCCCAAGAACACATGAAATGCTATCAGTACTCAGGTACTTTGCATTAGTGAAGACCAGATAGTATGAATGCCTTTCCTATCACTTTTCTGCCCCKTCCTGTGTTTCCACCTGGGAAAAAGTGCTATGGATTTATTTTGTAAGAAAAATGAATAGCAGCAGCATTGCTTTCTTGCTGTCGAAACAACGACCATTTATTTGAGCAACGTTTTTGTYTTCAGCTTTTTCTTTTCTAAATGTGTCCTAGGTTAAAAAGCATTCTTAGTCTTCCAAAAGATTTTAGAATAGTAATTGCTTTCCAGCTTTTGGGAGGTTTTGGTGGTTTTTTTTTAAATTATATCTGTTATGAATATTGATGCTTTGTTTGATTAAAAGGATGTGAGCTTTAGCTCAGGAAAAAKCAGATTTTTTCCTGTGCTGTGAGATTGAGGATGTTGTAGATCTTTCACTACTCTTTCCATCTCAGAGGAAGCAAATTCACTACAAGGTAAAACAAACAAATGAATAAGYTCTCTATGCTTTGACTGGATTTATATTATTTTGTTTATTTTTTTAACCCTTGAATTGGTATTTAGCATGCAAATTAGGCAGATAAATATGTGGTGACCCCCTGTCTTTCATACCCAGCCTTGTGTCCCCCTCATTTGTGCCGCCRTTGTCATTTGGCAGTGTGGTGGTGAGCTGCGAGCTGCCAGCAGCTCTGCTCTCAGCTTGGACTGCTTTGTGGAGAGCTCCTGTGGAGGTCTTTCTTGTCTTTGGCAAASTCTTCCTGAAGAGTGTTCCCTGCAGTGTGCCAGCAGCTCTTGGCACAGATTCACCAGCTCACAGTGACTTGCAGTGATAATACTTAATAGTCATTCCCTGTAGCTGAGATGGATAATGCAGCCTCCAAGTTGCTCCTTGCATGTYAGGTTTCCTCTGTGTGGCAAGCTTGGAAAGTCCAATTCAGTCGATATAAACCAGGGAAAGAGAAAAGGGGAACATCCATTTTGCACTTCGAAGGATGTTTTATCAACTCTACTGCTATCAAGAGAATAAGAATGTTTCAGGCAGAGAAATTAGAAGAGGGTAGATCCAACAAGCYGGTACCTCTGAGCCTTCAGTGCAGGAGGAGGGAAGGAAAAAGAAAGGTGGAACTGTCTTTTGTCAGTCGTGTCAAGCAGGAAGAATGTGAAGATGGGCATCCCTGATGCACCATAAGCTGTAGGAAAACATGGAACTTCCCAGACTCAGGATAACCCTAAATCTCAAAAGTGTCAGGACACAGTATTTCTGACACAACTGGATGCTTTACCTTAATCCATTCTCAGCCTTTCCCTCTTCTTCCTTCCAATCACCCACACTTCCCATTTACAGCACACAGGAGCCTTACACCTCCTCAACCCTTAGGGCCTGCCTGCTGCATCATTCTAAATACTCTGCAGAACTCAAAAACCACACGGCATCCTTGAATCTTATGTCAGCTGCCTGGAGCCACCATCCAGAGGGGTCCCAGCACCAAGTTCCCACAAAAGCAGTTCACCACCTGAGGATGTGGAGCTAAATCACTCTCACAAAATTAAAAACKGTTGCCAAAAAAGTTTGTTTCCAGCTTTGTGGGGTTTTTGTGGTGATGCTATGGGACCAAACGAGCTACAGGAAGGCAGAAGCGAGAGTGCAGGTCAACTCCCATGGTCACTCTATGCTGTGGGTGCTCCCTGGGTGCCCGCTGCCCTGGGATCTGTTCTCGGAGTGTGAGCCTACCTCTGTGTGTGTTTTGGGTACAAGTCTCCCTGAGGAGGCGGCAGGGGTGGGGCAGGGATGTTTTGAGCCGAGACACCACATCCTGACCCGGGGATGCAGCAGAGGTGAGGGCGGCGGGGCGCCCTGCCACCCCCCGGCCGGGCTGGGCGGTGCCGGGGGCTGGCTGCAGGCGGAGGAGGAGGAAAAGGCCAGGATATTCCTGAATGAACGGCTCGCTCCTCACCCCACACCTCCGCCCGGCTCCCGCCTCCCTCCCGCCACTCGCCGGTGTCTCTTGGAGGCGCAGCCAGTTTCTATAGCGACGGCGCTGAGCCGCGGCTCTTCCGAGTAGTAACAAAGCCGGCCGCCCGCTGCCGCGCCGGGGCTGCGGGGGAACGCGGCTGCCGCTCCCGAGGACACGGCGACAGGTACGGGGCGAGGGATGCCCGGCGGCCGCCGCCCGCTCCCGGCCGTGGGGCGCTGCCGCCGGGGCACGGCTGCGGGAGGGACGGGGGCTCCCTGCGGGCCGGGCGGCGGCCGCGGGGAAAAGGGGAGGCGACCGTCCCTCCGTCCGTCCGTCCGTCCGTCCGTCCGTCTGTCCTTCCGAGCGCTCCCGCCCGTGGCAGCCGATGGACAGCGGGAGGGCTGCGGGAGGGGTGCCGCAGGTGCGCCCCCGGCGGCTCCGTCCCCACTTGGCCCCGGCGCGGCCGCGGACACCGGGACGGGGACGGGGCGCTGCCCTCGCGTACCTCCCGCCTGCCGGGCTGGGGGCGGCACGGGCGGACTCTGCGCCGCGGGTGGCAACCGGTGGGCTTGGCTTGCCCCTCTCCGCCTGCTGCTCCTCGTCCCTTAAGGTTACCCTTTGGTGATAGTAATCATTTCGTTGTTGTTGTTTAAAAAAATTAGATCCCCCTGGAAATTTTGGGGTTGCAAAGTTTCGTTTCTTCATCTTCATAAAGTAATAATGAATAGAGTAATAGCTTTAAAATGCGCTACTTAGTAAAAAAAAAAAATCTGAAAGATTGCTGCTGTGGAGTAAACAAGACAATTACTGCTTATTTTCAGGAGTAAGTGTACCGTAAGGTTTTAGGTAAAATCAGTCTGTAGCTTTCAGAGTCAGAAGGCTAAGATGGTAGAGGTGATAAACGTTTGCTTATCTCGGGCAGTCAAGGTTAGGCAAGAATAAGCAGTCTTCACCTCCTGAGATACTAATGTCACAGAGTGGATGGGAAGGTCATTAGCAGGTCATTGGCCCGAGCAATGCTTGTRGTGGCTTGTAATTAGAAATATCCGAGTGGCAGTGGCTGTGTGAAAAGACATGGATTTCTGCAGAAGTTTAAAATTCAAAGGAACTTCCTGATGATAACAGAAGGCTGACCCCKCATGATGAGGTCCTAGGGAGCAGTGATTGTGGCTCATTGCTGAGTGATTTAGGAAATAACCGAGATATTGCCAAGGCACAATTGGGGTGTGACATGTATGCAGCCAGCAGCACGTTGGAGATGGGATTCTTCCTGACTGTGAACWAGGGGAAAAAAGGAAATAGCAAATGAGATGAGGACATTGTGATTGAAGACATAGTTATTGAGTAGGTGGACAGGAACTGACATTTTCAGTAATATCTAATCTAAATATCAGATTACTTGAGATTTAAAACACTATACATAAGGTAATACTAGAGTATCAGAAGTCAAAGGYGAAGCAGTGACTGGAAGAAGTTTGAGAAGTATACAAACGGAATGTGAAGTGAAAAGTGGAGCTACCAATACCATTAAGCAAATGATGTGAAAACAGTGGAAMGAGAAAATACAGCTCTTCAGCAATTACGAATGCAAGTAGAAAAGAAAATGGAGACATGCGTCCCTAGCAAGAGATGTATAAATAAAAYGAAGCTTTAAATGAGTGTTGATCAAGTTTTAGCTTTCCTCAACGTAACATTTAATTTAGTAATACAATAACAATATGTGGAGTGGAATTCAGATCTAGTTGTTTTTTGGTTTTTTTTTCAAACAGCAGTCACAAAATAAAAAGAGTGGAATTTCTTAGATGTGTTGATTGCAGTGGTTTGCCCAGTGTTTATAAGTGCTTATCCTTCTCTTCTTTCAAGAGTGTCACAACAGTTGTTTTGTTGAAAGAGCTATAACCTTYTGAATGACCTCTCTTTTTCATGCAACACTGGGAAGCAAACTCTTGAGTTTATAAAACTCAAAAAATGTAAAAATGTAGACCTCAGATGAGTTTAGCATGATAGAAAATAGCATTTCAAGWCCATACTGTGAGCTATCTGAAATTGAATGCACTAGCAAGAAATAAAAGGTCAGCTGTGTGTAATAAAGGCCTGGACACTTCTACTCCCTTAACTGCAYGGCAGAGAATGAGAAGCAGCAGAACTCAAGATCATATTGCCTTAAAAGTGAAAGGGATAAGCAAAATATTTATGGTTACGTTGCCTTGTGACATTTCAGTCCTGAAATTGTTCCTTGTGGARCAGTTGCAAATTCCACCAGATGAAGTTTATCAGAGGAAAAAATGTAGCAGCTGAGGCAGTAYCAGGAAAGAAAGCAATAGTTCAGTATAGATGTTACACCCCATAATATAGCCTGACATGCATAAGGGCTTCCAATGGTCAACAGTTCCAGCAACTAGATCAGTCTCTCAGACTGTCAGTTCACACATTTCTGGTGCTCCTCAGTCTAGACTAGGTTTGTAGGAAGCCTGTTGTCAAATTTTCTTGAAAAGCATCATCCAAAGCTGTGCACTCTGCATTGATATAAGACCACTGGAGGAGTCTGCTTGCCACTATTCCTCTTGCTTTGTTCAGTCTGAGTTTAACGTGTTTATGTATATCCTAGTTTGATGATAAATGTCTTTGGTTTTGTTATTTTTTCCCTGGAGATGTACATGTGCTTGCTGTAGCCAGCAACTGTTTCAAGTATACAGGGACACTTCTCACCTGCTGCCTGGAGGCTGTGATTTCAGTCCTTCCAGCAAGGTTGCTAAGGAATACTAGGGATCCTTGGAGAGCAAAGGAAATTCTCCTGTGGCCTTTGCACACATTGTGTGCTGAAGCACTGCATGTTCAATATAAACTACTGTTCTGACAGTAACATAGTATGGCCAGATGWGTACCTTATGTATCACAGTGTAACGTACCATAATTGTGACTTTCTAGTGAAAAGAAAACATCTACAAGTGTGAAAGTGCTGTGAAAGGCTGCCAAGAGCTCAGGCCTCTTTAAATGTACCTTAGGCTTAAAACCCATTTGCAAAGACAAATAAAAAAGTAAGAGATGTGCAGCTTTTAACCTACTACCGTTCCACACTTTTTAAAACCAAATCCTGGGTGTTTCATTCAGATTGTTTTTCCTGCAGAGATGATGCAGCACAGTATTTTAAGCATAATAAATGCCATAATTCAACATACTCCTCCTTTTCCCATTTTAGCTTTTCCATCATCAATGASTGAACACAAACATTCAGTAAAAGCTGGAACAACTCAGCAGCAACTTAAGTTTAGTCCAGATAGCATGAAAACCTGAGATGTACCAGCATCTCTAAAGTGTTAAGCAGAGACTTAAAATCTTTTTAGAGTCTGTCTGATATCTCTTGCTATTTCTAAGAAATTTAGCCAAAGTGTTGCAAAGCTGTAGTTCTCTGAAAGACTCACAGGTTCTCAAGTGTTTTGTAGGTATATTTTGCATTTTAAAAGTAGCATCTCTAAAGATTACTACCACTGGTGGTACTTCAGAAACTGGAGAAAGGAACAGGGACAGACTGTCTYATCTCTCAGCTTTCCTACTTCTCTCAGGAGTGCCCAAGTTATKAGTGGAAAGGTGGCCTCATAGAAGGAAAGGGGTGTGACAATCTGGATTTGAGAATAACTGCAAGGATACCTGAAAGTGTATGGGGCTGCAGTGAGGAAAAAAGTGGGGGTGATGTGCAGCCCATGATGCAGACACAGCCCTGGAATCAAGGGGTGTGGTGGGACATACCTGGGGCTGGTGTGAGGAGTCAGGTTGAGACGGGACTCGSACTGGGACAGGGACAGGCTGGTGGAGACCCAGCCAGGAAAATCCAGAGTGTGTGYATCAGCTCCTCCCAGCAGATGGCCCAGTTCAGGGCTGAAGGTTTCTTTTGGACCYCCTTTTGTAAACCTTCAAGGCTTCATTGGCAATATCCATGGCAAAAAGGTGTTGATCAGGAAACCCAAACCTTTCCAAAAGAGTTTCAGGGCAGGTGTTGTTCCAGGCAGGGGAACTCATCTTGGCAGGCAGTGCACGGCAGAGAAAGACAACTCCTATTTCAGATGGATGGCCAGTCTGTACTCAGGCAGGAGATGTTCTCCTGCGAACGGAAAGAAAATATCCCCCCCTTGGTGAGTCACAAGCAGCGACCTGATCAGAGTCTGCTTGAAAAGGCATCTGATCTTGAAGCYTCTGCTGTGGAATAGCTTTATGTGAAAGTGTGGCTTGACCGCTGAGGAGCTACACTGCAGGTGTTTACCAAGAACCTGCAGATGCCATTTACCTCCCAATACCTGGAATATTTCCACAGAAGCATTCTCTGTTGAAAACAAGCACGCTCAAAACTCAAGCTGATATTACTTTCCACTCTTYRAACAATTCCTCCAAGTAACTCTCASAAAAGCTTGAAAAGGCTTACCAATGCTTCTACCACCACTGAAAATATTTCATTTATTTAGCTAGAATTTTATAAACACCTTAAGCAGAAATTTTGAGTAGCATTTGAATCAGGTGGAGTGTTGTATAATGTGTGTGTGTAATGAGGGCTTTTATCTTCCTGTATCTTTTTCAGTTCACTGAATTACAYTTCTATGCTGTTAAAGTGACAGATAAATTAAAGTCAAAAAAATAARCAGTGCTCAGTTTGGTGCTAGGTTGAAATGGTACAATGAGTGAATTGCAGGGCCACAAATTAAACAATGAGAATGAAACAAAGAATTCAGTAAAAAAACTGCTGACTATACTGCAAATGCAGTGAAGCTTCCTGTGRAAGAAAATGAAGAGTTATTGTATGATTAAAACTGTGTTGTAATACATGTATTTAGTGGAATGCTGATGTTTTGTAATGCTCTACTACTTGGATTGGCTTTCAATATATTACAGACATTTGACAGTGTCCACTGTCATCAAAGAGCACTTTTGTACCTGGTGCTTATTCCTGTAATCAAGTTACTTCTCATTCTCTGACAAACTAAGCAGATTGWGCTCTTTAAAGCCTTCCCTTGAAAGAGATTTATTCAGCTCCTGAATATTTTTTTTGTGGCTATCACACTGTTCCTGTAAGAAACTGTCCAGTTGTTCAAAATCCTTTATAGATTGTGAACACTGTGACGGTGCAAAATATCTTAGTTCGACTCTCACTACAGCCTAAAAGGTAATGGTATCTCAGCTGTTTTTCCATCTTCACCTATCTCAAGTTGCTAAATTCATGTTGCAAAGATCTCATACACAGAAAATTTKTCTCTGTGACTTCTCTATGTCTCTGCTCATTACAGGGGGGGTTGGACTAGATGACCTTTAAAGCTACATTTCTACTGAATCTGTTCYTGTCTATGATTCTGCATTCACAGTGTGAATTAGGTATCCAGCTTACCTGAATAGTCATAGCTTTTTCTACAGTAATCTGACACAGTAACAATGCAGCTAGCATGTACTTGAACATTAAAGAGCTTTTTTGTGTGTTAATTCGTCATTTTATTTGTATCACTTGAGCAAAGTTGTTGGGTGGAAGTGCTCTCTGCACTTTTCAAGACTTTCATGTTTTTCTCCTTCTCTGCCATCACCATAGCAGACCTAAAGTTGTCTTTCCCTTCCAATAAGCCTCTGAGATAAATCCTTGATGTTTGTGCTACTGAAGTCGAGGTCAACACCTTGAATAACACTTGTTAAGTAAATGGAAATTAACTATGATCTTGCTAGTCAGATTATCTAAAAAGACCAAAAGGGAGAGCATCTTCTGACGGTATTTACACTCAAGATGATGCCTGGGTACCTGCTCTTTTAAAGATCAGCTACAATGAAAAATTTCACTTCTGGCCCTTTCTGTGTCCTAAAAATTAGGAACARGTATCTATCCAGTAACATAAAACCTGCCCTCTTTATACTGTAAGCTTTTCTTAGCCTGAAATACCAACCTTAATTGTAAAATGCCATGTCTCCATAGGACAAAGAGAGAACAGAAAGCATACCAACAATGATTCATCTGTTTTTGTTATCCGTCATTCAGACCCTTTGGTGATGCATGGGTGAATAGATTGAGCCTAGAGCTGTAAGCCAGCTTGGCAGCTGGCAGGTAAGTCCCTGTAAGCTCACCAAAATGCTTTCTCAAGCTTCACACCTCTGTTTTACTTGTACCTAGCCAAATCATATCCTGGAATATAAAATATCCTCTTAAGAAAATAAGATCACACTTGAGCATACATCTGCTTTCAGTGGAACTTAAGCATATAGAGACATGTGCTCAGGTAGGATGAAGAAGGATGCTTTCTTGGATGAGAAAATAGAGGAACAGCTCTTAAAAGACTAGGAAAGAGCAAGTCAGAACTTAAAATGAATGGTGTGCAGTGATGTAGAAATGAAGTAATTATATTGCATATTGAAAAATACCACAAAAATCCCAAGTGAACTAAGTTTCCAGTAAATTTTGTGTCATTTGTTTCTTAAGGATTAATTAAACTTTCTTATGTGATGGCTTTGCCCAACTATGCCATCTGACAGGCAAGTTAAAAGCATTTTATGACCCTGGAATGGAGAAGCACTGAGTGCAGTGGTATCTCYCACCCTTCCCCTGGTGCACTTCCCAAGGCAGCTCCTTCCAAAGTAGTGTGCTGTGCTAATGGCAGCATTTGCATTAAGAAGATTCTTTTTATGAATTTATTGTCACATGGCCAAAACATCTGCTTCATGCTGAAGTGTGGTTTTTAGGGTTTAAGGATATTCTCGGTGTATTCATCAGTGTAAATGTAAGGCTTCAGTAATACATATTGACATAGTTTTATGAAAATAYGAATTCTCATTGACTTTGGGACAGGGAGGAGGGAGGAATGTCACAATAACACATAGAAAGAAATTTTCTGGGGTGGCTCTTTTAAATGCAGTTTTGTTACTCAGATATGGCTATGAAYAGATTGAACAGCCTTCTGAACTTTATGCCCTGTTAAAAATTAAGTGGCCTGTCTATTTTCTGTTTCAGTAAAGTAAAATTATTCATGAAAAGCAATGTCAGTTGTGCCAGTCTTATAATTAATTTTCAGTTTTAATAATATTAACTGGATACTTCACTCACTGTTTGTCATTTATACAGATAGCTCATGTAGTGCATGTATGCGTATTTGAAATTCTGTGGATATCTCAAGAGGGTAACAGCTTTTCTGTAGTTCTAGGTGTGTACACATACTTTTATACATGCTAGCTTCTCAAGAGAGATAGAATATTTTAAATTATGCAAATATATGTAATATTTACATTTGCCAGACAGACCAAGGATATAAGTTGACATCATAGATACATTTGTGTAAATTTTCTGTATTCTGTGATGCAAGCTACTGTACAAACACGTTCATCCCTGTAACCTTTTGTTTGCCTATTGCTCAAGGAAGAGAAACAATTTCACACAGTATGATCAGTAAAGTGCAGCTGTGGACATWATTCTATGTAAGTGTATCTCTTCTTCTGTACTCAGAAGTATCCTTCCACTGACTGTAAAATAGTAACTTGTAATAAACAATCCTGCTGCATATTTGATGTGTCCTTCTTTTTACTGTATCACTCTGCACTTYTTTCAGTAGCAGTGTTATGTTCTTATGCTTATTTTTTTCCCTCTATTATTTCACTTAAAATCTTGTCTGTCTGCGTGCAAAAAAAAGCCAACCTCATTGGAATAGAGATATTTTTTTAAAGTTGTTTCAAAGAGCTACACTATATGTCTTATTTTGCTGCTCATATATTAGCAATGTCAATCGAAGCACAGATAAAGAGCAAAAAGACACACAAAATAATGCTGAGAAATAGTGATCCTGGGAAATAAAAAGTGTATAGTGGATCAGCACACAGCTGTCTGTATGGAAAAGTAAGGTTCATATCACTCCATTACTGCTGGCCCAGAGCTCCTTTGATTGTGTTTGAAGAGTTGCATTTGTCTGGGAATGTTTGGAGGGTTGATAAGGGTGACTTCAATGAGCACTTGCTTTTATGTTTGCGTATTCATTGAATTTAATATTCAAACATGCATGTGTGTGTTACAGTAATGTACTTAGCTGATGGATTAGATTCATTATTTGCTGTTAAAACATTAGCAATGACAACTTCCATGGACCAGACACAATAACACGGACTTTGCTGTGCAAAATATAGTGTCTAAACAGACAGAAGTGCAACAAGTAGGGTATGTCAGAAAATTCCAAAGGAGATAATATTATTTGGCGTCAGTTTTCGGCTGCAATTGGATTGSAATGGTTTGCTGTGTTTTGCGTGGGTTTTTGTTTGTTTTGGCTTGTGCTTTTTAATGGTGGGGAGGATAGATGATAAGGGTCTTTCAGGAAGAAATATTAATTAYGAGTAGGATTTCTGCACTGGTATGTGGATGAGAACAAATTTCTGTCCTGGCAGTATGCCTGTTAAAATACCTAATTTTGCACTCCCAGACGCACTGCAATGCTAATATCAAATTTTCTAGAGAATACACTGAAGGAGTGTGGAGTGTTCAGACAA
>NW_026623283.1:2226635-2330840 GCF_030028575.1 Malurus melanocephalus
GCAAGATCATATTGTTCTGAAAGAAGAAACAAATCTTGGGAAAGCAATTTAATTGGCATTCATAGCACTAAGCAGTGTCCCAGTTCCTGTGCTGCCTGCTCCAGAACTGACGTAATCTGTCCACCATGACATACTGGACCWCTCAGACTGGCACACAAATACTGAGCAGCTGCCTCACACAAATCCAGTTGCATATTTCTAGCAAAAGAAAGACTCCAGTCAGAGATATGAATGGTTATTCACCCATCTGCAAAAAGAAATGCAGTGTGCCAGGCAGCAAACAGCAAGCATCATACATTCACTGATGAGCAAAGTGATAATGGGGAAACCACAGGGAATTGTGTTGATAGGAAATGGGCAAATATTGGGGGTCTGTTCAGCTCAGCTCCCTGGCTCCAGGGAGGACACTTGACAAAGCTCACATCTTGCATACAGGTCCAGATGTCCATGAAACTTGGGGCAGTATTTCCCTGATTTTTCTTTCACACACACAAATGGGCCTTGGTGTGCTAGAGGTCTGAGAGGAAGGGACCTGAAGTCCTAGACCTCTGTTCTGCCTCTCCAGACTGACAGCTGCCCTGGAAGGACTGAATTTAAGAGTTGTGGCTGTTGTGTTCCCACAGCTGGCTTTTAGGCACTGGGATATGACAGGCAAGATATGCACAGGTCACACCAGTTTTAGGGTTTCTTTAAGTTACACTGGGAACCAAAAAGGGCTGTTGTTAAAGAATAGACAGTAGAGCATCTATAGAACATCTTTGATCCCCTGCCTAGRCTGAGTGAATTAGCTAAATGGTGAATATATCACATTGTGCAATCATTATTGTTCGTCATTGTGACAGGCCGGAAAGAGCAAACATAATAATTAATACTCAGCATTGTGATAATGCCATTGTGYCCCAGCTTTAAATTGTTTAAACGAAGCTTTTCTTTTATTTAAGTAACTCCCCGACTATTCTGTTAAATCTTTCTTTTCTTCAGTCTTGAATCAGCTTTTCAATAGAGAYATCTTGTATCCTCTGGTGAAGTGTGCTTACAGGCAGGGAATGTCTGTGTTTGTATGTGTAATTCCATTTAAAATACTCATTGCAGAGCACAGCTATGACTGAATAATTTTCTTCTAATGTCACATAAAATTAACCAGCTAAACATTATTGTACACATACATATTGTGTATATAAGCTACCTGTAGATTAAAACATTTATCTAGTCATGTAATGTCCAAAGAAACATATTGAGCTACTTTTCATAGAATCACAGATTGGTTTGGRTTGGAGGGGACYYCAAAGACCATCCAGTTYGAATCCTCCTGCCAAGGAGAGGGACACCTTCCACTTTTGTYCAAAGCCYCATCCAACCTGGTCTTGAACTTCCACTTATTTTTTTCTGCATTTTCAGTAATGTGATGTTCTATTACAGTTGAACAGCAGCCACTAGCCACAATATTCTATCAGTTGTGGTTTCTTTTATGAAGAGACAGTWATGCTCAYTTTCAATGTGAAAATTGCAATTTCRGCTTTWATCTATGTATTTTCCCAAATATATAGTAATGGATTTATACAAGTATAGAAGCCTGGTCTGTRAGACAGCACMCTCTCTCCTTTGTAACACCTGCTGGAAAATGCACGGTGTGTTAGACCTGTTTTTGAAAACCAGAATAATCAAAGAAGTAAAATATTAAAAAGAAAGATACCTGAAAATGTGAATGTTCCTATTAAATACATACAGATAAATTTTATCTTTATTTGATAGTGCAGTTCATGGGTGGTTCAAATAAAAGTAATCAACTATCAATTTAGTTTGTATGGGTTTTCTATTGTTAATTCACAATGCTGAGAATGTGAAATGCTAGAAGTCCACAGATGAAGACAGGCATATGGAAATTGCATTAAGTGCCTCTGCTAAAGCTGAGGACTGTCACTGAAAGGCCAGCCTCGTGTCAGAGGTGGAGGGGATGCTGCTGTGGCAGTTCCTTACCGGTAGGGAATAAAGTGCCATCTGCCAATCAGACTCTAATAATTAATCTTACMGCAGTAGCCAACATTTCCAAGTAGGTATTTTTTTTTTCATTATGGACATTCAGCTGGCGTTTTTTCTCCTGAGCAGCCCTGTGATCTGTTCTGATTACAGGAGGTAGATGTCAATGTGTGTCAAACATCTCAAATACTCAGTTCACTGTGCCTTGTGTGGCTTTGAAAACCTTTGTCATAGTCTTGTGTCTGCTTTGTTACATGGGTAGCAATGTGCTTGGTATGAGCGATTGTCCTGGGTCTGCACCCAGAATCGGTGAAAGAGCCAAGGGGCACATGAGTGCATTCCTCACTGTGAGTCTCTGCCCGGGGTGGGGGTTGGGAATCCTCCRGCATCKMGAGAGAGACATTCATTAAATGGACRWGGCCCTTCAGAGCTGTCTCTACTTTTGTTGAGAATTRTAGCTGGCACCTTGATTGGTGAGAATGGGATGCAATGGGWGCAGAAGCACCAAAGTAACAATGTGAGAAGGACTGTGAAAATGGCACCCAGAGGAGGAGGTCATCATCTKYRTGGCCTTCCAAGGACACCCACGGCCAGGTCAGTGAGTAAATCCTCATGACTCACAGGACAGGGTGGGAAGAATGGATTGTTTGCTGTTACCTCAAGACAACAGAAACAAACAACCGACGGCAGCACGTGTTTGCCAATCAAGAAACGAGATTTTAGGATGAGGCATCTCTTGTTCACCATGTCATTGGAAGGATTGTGCCTACATTGTGAATGGTGAATAGATTTTTGGATTGGAGTGAGATCAACACCCTCCCATTCTGTAAGGTCTCACACTCAGTACTACTAGACTCTTGGTACACAGTGTTGCAATATTTTCTTCTAGGCTTTTCAGGATGGGAGGTTTGAACCAGATGATTTCCAGAGGTTCTTCCCGATGTAAATTGTCTGTAATTCTGTCAGTTGAATGCAGGAGTATGTTCCATGAACTTAACTGCACACACAGGTGATAAATTTAATACATTAAAAAAAAAAAAGAAGGGCATTTCTGAACATAAAAGTTAGTTTTAAATTATCTTACACATGAAAAAAATTCATTCAGTGTATCTTTCTGATCAGAAGGCTGTAAGCCTCTGAACTTCAGGGACCTGGGATTGAAATGCCATCTCGGTTGTTGGCTGAGACAGGATCARTCACAAACAATGAGGATTATGTATCCACTTAAAAAAAAAATAGAGTGCCCAGACTGAACTGTCCAATTTGCAGACCTCATCTTGTTGTATTCTTTATGGCACTAAGCTGAGGCTGGAGCCACAAATAATCTCTCTCATTCAACGTTACTGCAACGTTGCTGGACATACAGAATGAAGGCATGTTACTCAAAATCAGGCACGTCTGTCAACTCTAGTGCACGCCAGAAGTTGAGCTTTTGGTTTGCTTCTTGTCTGACAAAATACTGTTTCTATAAAAATACTGGAGGGTCTGCTGTGAACCCCACTAGCCTTCACCCTTAGCAGAATACTCTCTTAAATTAACCAAGCCATTTGTCATGTTGGTGGTCTAACAACTCAAGGAGTAAATGTACAACTAAATAAAACAGCTTTCTCCTGAACTTTGCTGTTTCACTGTAACTGTTTTACTGATATTTTCAGTATCAAAAKGAGTGCTATGTTTTGATTCCAAAWACTTTAGTGTTCTATCATTCTATTASTATTTATCCCATTCATTCTCATCAGTGTGGTGGGCAACAGAAGGCATATTTTGTTTCTCAATTTCTTTTCATAATCAGATTACTACCAAGTTTTTCCTATCATCTATTCTTGTATAACACACAACGTTTTCCTCACCTCCCACCTTGGTTGGTGCCTTAGTACTTTCTAAATTTGATTCCTGTAACTTGTAATATATACCTTGTAACCTACACTTTCCTAGTCAGCTTGACAGTTCCATTGTTTCCCTTCCCCTTACCTAACCCCCTTTTTTGGCCATCTTCCTAAAGTGTGTAATTCTGCATCTTTGAAATCCACTGCAAGTTCACCTTGTGTATCAACTTGAACTTGGTTTTATTCCACTCAGTYCTTCTGCCCCTGTGCATGCTTCCTGCTGTTTCCTTAGCATGCCAATTTAGAAAACTTTTTCCTAAATTTCTTCACTTGCACTTAGCCCTTTCTGTCCAATCCCTACATAAAAGTCTTTCTGATTCGTCATTCTGCTGCTCTCTTTTCTCTGATTCGCAACTCTCTTCTGTAAGGATCCCAAAGCTTTCAGGTAACAATCTTATAAATTGTGTTCTGTGATCAGTTGCACTCAGGACACGTCAGTAACACTCTGGAACTGAGCCCAGCGGCTTTGCACAAGTATAAGCAAGAGTGAGACTTATTTTGGAGTGCTTAGAAATATAGTATTTACTCTGAAGGTCCTTTTTCKCTCCATTTAGATCTTGTGCTTAATGATGTTGTTATTGAGGTGTTGCTGTAAGATGCCTTGCTCTCTTTAAAGACAATTATAAGGTGTAGTGCTTTAGTTTGTYTCTCCCAGGTAGCTGAGTTAAAATCTTACCATGTAAAATGGTTAAGGATTGCTATGGGTGGTCAGTGGGATCTCAAGTTCTCCCATAACCACAGGTGCAACAAGGCAGTGGTTCCACCAGGTATGGTCACAGAGAATGAGACACATCTGAGACCGCAGTGTGTCATTTGGACACGATGCTGGGTCTGTGTGAGTGTATCAAATACTTCATTCACATAATGTTCGATCASTAAGTCCTTCAGACTTGATATCCTGCCAATGGGGCTGCCACAATCCGTGYATTCATAAACAGTGTCCTTGAGATCTTGTCTGCTCCTTTCTGCACAAGCCAGTGTATTAAAAGAACTTTATCTTTTTGGGGAAGGGAACAGTATCCTGTGGTTTTTATGAATGACTAGATGCCATCATAGTTGTTTACTGATGATATTCCCTGGTTGGCGTTATATATTATGAAGCACACTTGTTTCCAAGATTTCATAATGTGACAATATTTTTTTCTCTGGTAGCAGAGGCAAGGAGAAATTAATGGTTGTTTGTGTCAGTTGTCTAGTCAATTCAGTATGACTTTCACCTTAGCAGAGATTACAGATTTAGGAATTGAATAAATGAGGCAGTAACAAATGTTTGAAATGCCAAAAAGGTATTATTCTATCAAACAGCAATCAGGAAAAGCATACAGTAGTAGCTTAATTCTACCAGCTTTCTCCCTGTTACTCAAATAAATAAGAATTTTGCCTGAGAAAGGCCTGCATGTGCATCCTAAGAAARTGTTTGCATCCAAGATTTAATTCCTGCTGTCATTTTACAAGATAAACTCAGTGACAAGTTTTGATGAACAAATCCCTCAAGTAAAGTTTTTCTTAATACATCTTTAGAGCTACATGCTACCATAAGGAAAGCAACAGGAAGACAACTTCCTTTCTCGAACAAAGGGATTTTTCAGATAAGCCAATGTGATTTGTTGACATATGTGTAAGTGTTGCATCCTGTTTACTTGGATCACTCTTGATTTACACTCTTAATCTTACACAGAAGATCTGTGTCTAATAAATTATCAGTATGCTGTCTTGCCCTTTTTCTCATCAAAAGACTTGTGACCACTCTGACCRAAAAGGAGAGAATGCTTTTATTGCTGTACTATACTGTAAATGCATCTCTGAAAATCCTGTGCAGAGCCTTTGGTTTTATGCAATTTGGTGGGATATTGAAAGCTAGAGATTTGGGCATAGACAGCCTGATACACTTTTGCTGTGGACAAGGAATGCTTCATTAATAAGGTAAAAYGGGCACTAGGGCTGTCTCGTGAATTTTCTTAACATAAAAGTCACTATTGAAGCAGCTGCTTCTCCCTTAATCCACCTCTGTCTTGTGATCTGTCCATACAGCAGTGTTCTGTGAAGCCCACTCGGACACAGGAGTGTCTCGGGAGAAAAACCATGAAAGTTCAAGTTTCTCAAGCCTTCTACTGCAAGTGTAGTCTTGTCACTTCGATCACACAAGGTATTTACGGGCATGAAAAATCTTTGGAAGGCATCTATATGGAGGAACACTGACACACATTGTGTGAATAGCAGCATTTGCATAAAGATTTTAGTTAAGTGGAGATGAAAGTCTCCGTTTTCCATGGTTACTGATCCTCTGAGATATCCAGTTCAAACAGACATATCTGAGAATGAAAGGTACAACTTTTGCTGTCTTTTAGGGTATCTCCAATCACATTTCAAAATGCAGTCTCCTGTAGCTTAACAGTCTACAGTGATGGCTTACTGATGGGCAAGATATGTTGGCACAGGTTGTAGACAAAGCTCAGCATATTAGCACAGGATGATAGAGTGGAAAATGGTTCATAAAGCTGGCTGATTCTCCAGCAAGCCAGATTAACTTAGCTCATCCAGAACTACATGTTATTATAGCTAGGCTGGTTCCAGTACAAATCTGGCTCAGTTACATCAACACTGCACTGCAGTTGAAAGTGTARATGTACTCACTGTTGCAAAATAGGTCCGCCACAATTACTGAGAAATGCCCCTCAGGGTGCACTTCCTTTGGGTGCACTTACTGAAAGAGCCCTCCACAAGAAGAGAAGGACAAATATGAGCTCAGAAGCTCTCAAATAATATTGCAATCATTTGACTCYGGAGCAGAATTGGATTTTAATCAATTTCACGGAGACTTCTTTCTGTCAAGAAACCAAGCCCAGGGAAAAAGGTATATTTTAACTTGCTGCAAATTATGTGGTTGGTGTTTGCAGAGATGTGAAAAAGGAAGATTCATAGTGGAAGCTGCCTTTTKTGCACCGATTATTAGTGCAATAGTTGTAACTTTTATAAACTTTGGTTTAGTTGGCTAACAAACAGCAGTATGCTATCCTGGTGCTTCAAACGTGGAACTTTCCATGAAAGTGTAATAGCATAAAGGCTAATGCTTCTCTAGCTTTTGAAGAGAGAGTACATAAATACAGGGCTTTTTCCTTAGATCTTCAGTCTTTGCAGATTATATGCATTCAGCGCACTGGAAATGAAGAATATTGAAATATGTGTTGTCCCCTAATGTCTGATTAATTAGTTCACTTCCTAGCACATCTTCCTAGTATCAGTTTTTGGAAAAGAGACTTACACAGTGGAGCATTCAGAAGCCTTATATTCACTTAAGTGAATTCTGCTTAAGTCAAAGCAGAGCAGAGGAGATTTGTTATTTAAACTAGTTTAAAGAAAACAGTAATTTAAAACATCTGGTATTTTTATATGTTCCTGGTTATGTTTCTGTTCTATCAAAAAAATCTTTTCTTAGTTAGTAGAGGGCAAGAAATGTTTTTAATTTCTTACTTTAGTCCATAAGTCTTGGCCAAGCTGCTCATTTGTGATATGTATAGAAAACCTGATATCCTTGGGAATAGTCACTGAAGAGCTGCTRCGCTGATGTTGGGATTTTTATTACACTAAGTGAAATTCAGAACTTATTAGTGTTCTGTTTTCTAGTTTTTCTAGTCTTGTACTACATCTTGCAAAACATCTTGCAAAATCCCTATTGATTATTACCAGTTAAGAAAATACCATTACCTGGTCTCAGTTATTAATTTACCCTAAACYAGGTTAATAGAGAAGTGTAATGGCTCTCTATGGACTGTTGCTTTTAAAACCTTTAGAATTCCATTTTATGTACTTTCTCTCTGTTTTGTGTATTGGTTGGGGTTTTTTTTCTTTCTAATTAGTTTAATATACAAGCTGTTTCTGAATATGCCTTGATTACTTCCAAAATTTCTGAATTTCTGAATGCTTTCCTCTCATGCATTTTGTATTTCAAATATGCTCAACTGGCAGAGTTCAAACATTTTCATTTCGTTTAACCTTTCAACTGTTGTAGTTGCAAATGACATCAAAATGCTGTAGCGCTGCTCAAAGAAAAAAGAGTTTTGCACCCTTCATTGAGTTTGTGAGATTTAACAAGTGTAACTCTTCTGAATGATGGAAAATTTCTAAAGTCCAGATTGCCCTTGTCCCAAAATAGAATTAGGCAGCTCTTGCTGAAACACATTTTCTAAGTGCAGATTTTCTGATTTTTTGTAGGTTCCTATTGATCCGATTTAGATGTGATTGGATTATCTGCCACTGTGGCAGTATATTTCTATCAGAAGCACATGGGAGGGAGATACACTGCATTTTTAACTGGATCCTGATACATTCTATGAATAAATTGCAGCTTCCTTCTGCTGTCTTATCCTGTCCAAAGGGCACTGTCACTATATYGCCTCAGTCCATAAGGATTCTGCCCTTTGCTTGAGGTACTCCATYTCTTAGCATTTCAGCTCTTTCACTGACAGTTCAGAATGGGAAAAAACCCACCACATTTTACTGCTAAATAGCAAGTTAAAACAGAGCAATTCATGTCAGTCCCCCTGAAGTTTAGATGCTTTATAAGTATTAATCTGAGTTAACCAAGTCTCACCAGGGGAACACTCCAGCGATTCTGACATTGGTGGTGCAGCAATTTATGGAGCTYGGATAGTCCCAGATCATTCCCCAGCAGATACAAAGACATTTCCAGACTTAAAGCTGCTCTTGTTTAACGTGATTCCTGTATTCCTAAAAGGAATAGAATAAAAGCTCTGTGTAGCATCTGACACAAATTAATTTCACTCCTTCCATCCACTTTTTCAATTCCTGCAATTTTATTTCTTCTACCTGTGTCTAGAACGATGGGTGTGTGTGCAATAACTGTTCTTTGTTTTTTCTACGCAACTGTGTGTTGTGTAGAAATCAGGCTAAATGGACGATCTGTAAAAAAAGTCAAGCCAAATGGATGATCTGTTAAACATGTTGTAAGAGGGCAATACATGTTGCTGTCAAAGTTAATGTCTACTCACTGACACTTGTCTATTAGGATTCCTCATTTCCCATGAATGCAGTTGAAGACATTTAACTTTACTGCATGTCAAGCAGATCTACCAATATTGTATTTTTTATCGCATCTGAGGGGTTTGTGTTTGCTCTTTTTTAGATACATCAATAGGATTATTTAAAAAAAAAATTTAGTTACATTGAAATTCTAGTGATGATAACAATGTAATAATAATGATAGTAACAGATGTAATAATGTCARGTGAGGAGGACTTATATGCCAGTCTTGATGTATTGCTAAAGTAAAAATAATCTTTATTCCAGAAGTAACTGTTTTTAGATGCATCCTTTAGGGGAACTAAACGAAATATTAAAATTACACTTTACTGTACCCAGGTCAGAGTGTTGTTTCTCAGACCCCTCACTTTTCGAGATATTGGGACTATTTGCAACATCAGACAGATTAGGCTTTGGTTGCCAGTGTTTCAAAAAGGATGTGGTGATAGAAGACCTGGTATGAAAAAGTTTTTTGTAAGTGGAAATCTGTATTGGTTTTGGATCATTTTGACATAGAGTTTTCAAATATTCTGTGACTGAAGTATCTGCAGTTGTTTTTTTACCATTTCCTTTCTATGCAGGATAAGATGCRAATTCTGAGCAGTAGTTACCGCAGAAAACTCTGTTACCAAATACATGTAAAGCATACWTAAAATCCAGTATCAGTACTGCCCTGTATAATGCCCACCCTTTTTATTTCCTCTTTGCACTATTGAAATAAAATAGGCAACACAGTAAAGTCTTTACACATAGTCATATCCTCAAAAATGTCTGAAACAGAATGTGCTAAGTTAAACATACTTATATTAGGTGTCATTTTTCTTAATGATAATAGAAAAAGCAAGAAGTACAGCTTCATTTCTAGCCTACTCTGGGATTATTTTCAGCTCCACTAGGACAAAGCTRATGCCACACTTACTTTCTATTTAAATCTTATTTTGAAGGTTAATTGGAACTTATTATAATGCATTAAAATGATTCCCTTGTGTGARGAGGAATTTCTCTCTGAATGATGTAATCAAGATAAATTTTCTGTAATTTTGTCTCACCTGGTCCCTCCCAAATTATATAACATAGAAAATACATCCAACAAAAGAGAATTCKGTTATATTTTGGGGATGTTACATTTTGAGTATGTCACTTCATATCTTACATTACGAGTATTTTTATTTAAAAAGCAGGAGTTGTATTCTTCTACTTATGGACCAATTTTAATTATTTACATTCAAGCATACAGAATAGCAGGAAGAGCAAGCAAGTAAAAGTCTATGGTGTTCTCATCATGTTCTGAAACCTAATACAAAATCATACTGGTATTTAACAGTGTCTAATATAAAGATAAATGCTAGACATATCTGTAGGCCATWTGATTAAATATTTATGCCTATATTAAGAAATACTGGGAAGCTTTTTATTTATTTATAATTTTGTATCTTTTCAAGTAATATTCTAGAATCAATGTCCTACAGTCTGTTCAACTCTCAGAAGCGCTCCTAAAGGGCAGAAGCACTAAAGCAGAGAAGCAGAACGCTATCTTATTTGATAATGCTGCCAAAAACCACCCCTACTACCAAAGAGGAGAATGTCTAACCTTTCCCTGAAATAATAGTAAGGTCATGAGTTCTGTTGTGAAATTTATATTAACTGGAGTAGATCACTTATTAGTTTCAAAGCCATGAAGGAAAAACCACTGGCCATGAGAAAATTGCAAGAAAAAAAATGCTATAACAGCCCAAGTAAGCAGGTTGTGAAAGAATTTAAAATAATTTTAAAGGATTTACTTCTGTTTAACAAGCATATTTTGAAAATTAATTGTTACCACTGTAGATACAAATTTCAAGCCATTTCTTTTTACTTATTTATTTAATCTAATAGAGCCATTTCCTGCTGTGCTAATAAAAGCACAGATCCTTTGTCCTTTATTATTCTTAAAACAGCTACAAAACAACCCACAACCGTATGTCACATTAAGTAGTCACTTAGTATATTACTATATAAATAGCTCATCAATTCTAAATGAGGGAAAAATTCTTCTTAAGAAATATTGGAAGAGGTTTTTTTTTTTTTTGCCTACAAGCCCAGATAAATTACACCATATTTGCAGGATTCATATCAGTGCTGTAGTAACCTGTAGTCAGAAAGTMATTGAGAATAGTAGGGTTTCAATAAGGGATTCACTGTTTATTAATACCATTTTCCACTACTACCTGACAYGTAATGTGAGTTATTGGGATAACAAAGGGGAATTGCAAATGATATTGTTAATAGGAAATGGAATCTGGTGATATTGAATATGCACATGCAAAGGATGTAGAAAGTACCCTAAGAGCCAGTGCCACTTCACTGAATTAATTGAACCCTGTGTTAGATGAAGATCTGCCTGCTTACTTAACAGGATGGGAAAGACAAATAATTTTTTAAAAAAGACTTGATTTTTTTTTTTTTTTTGTATGAGGTGGCATATTAATATTACATGACTTCTGATTCTAAATAATTAGAGACCCATGAATTCCACTTCAAATATGATAAACTATAATTTTCTGTATTTTGCATTTTTGTGGCATTATTGCAGAGGATTGAGAGAGATCAAGCAAGGACTTGAAATATTATAGCAATAACTTCTGATAAAAATGCTTCTCTTTTGCATTAGTCTCAGCAGTCAATAATACACAAWTGTTTGCTGCATATGTTGTGGGTTTTCTCTTCCATGCATAATTATTGGAGGAATAACCTCATTRCCTATGCCATTGGAAACTATGTTTTTGTGAAAAGAATGGAGGCATTTTGCATAGCAGTTTACACAGCTGACCATAAAGCAAGCATGGATCAGTATATCACATTCTGTAACTCCTGTGCAAAGTCCTGCATTGATTGGAGTTGACAGGGAAATGCCCATTGTAAAAACCCATCCACAGTTAGCAGAAATGTGGCATGAAACAGGTTGAACATGTGATAGCTGCTGGCACATCAAACATAGTCTATTCAAATGTCAGATTAGTAAAGCAGTTTGGGGTGGGTTTTTTTTGCATTGTGTTTAGCACAAGCTGGAAAAATCTGGTGTGATGGTCATTTCCTGCTGAGTCAGAATGCAGCAAAGCTGCTCCAACATGAATGCAGTGGCCCACGGGAGATGGTCTATGCTGGAGAAGAGACTGCATCATGTTTGGAAAAATAGAATTGATCAGAGAGCTTCTATGACATTTGTGAAGGAAAGTATTTTAATATGTTTTTACAACTCTTCTTTCAGAGAGTAGTTTATCTCTTCGGATGCTCTGCTTTTAGCTTTGGGGTTTTTTTATAGTGAATTGCTAACATTTGTGAATATGTGGTTGCTAGAAGAGATAGCACTTCGGAGTGTTTAGCACATAATATTGAAAGAGGCTTAAAATCAACAACAGATCTGTAAAGATAACTGGATTATGTTACAGAAATAATTTTAGTAAATGAGATTTACCCAATATATATCTCTAAACAGAAATCTCAACATATGGGTATTTCCATCTAAACTRGAGAAGTTGGACTCCTTCCTCTCTTTCAGAGAAAACAGACTGAAGAGCCTCCCAGCTGTATTCCTGCTCTACTAATTTTGTTTCCTTGTTTTCCACCAGATTTTGCCCATGTGGAGAAGAATAGGCGTTCCTTGTGTTCCCTGTAAGTGAACCATTGGAAGAAGTTCTTTGTGCAAAGTAAGTTTCTATCATCTATCTATCTATCTATCTATCTATCTATCTATCTATCTATCTATCTATCTATCTATCTATCTGTCTGTCTGTCTGTCTGTCTGTCTGTCTGTCTGTCTGTCTGTCTATCTATCTATCTATCTATCTATCTATCTATCCTTTATTTTCCTTCTCTTGTTTCCTAAATATGCTCAGTTTGTACTTAGAGAAAACTTTTAAAACCTTTGAAAATACCACATGTTGGGTAGCCCCATGGATAATATCTTATGGAAGTTGCTGAGCTCATATATTCATTTTAGGTTATATATGAAATATTGGCAAATTCCCTTCATAGGAAAAAAAAGTATGAGAGATGAATGATAAAAGGTTGGTTTGATGAACTGGGCAAAGATGATCTTCATTAGGGGAGAGAGGCACAAATTTCCCATCCACTTTGCCCTGTCAGCATGACTGAGCTCCAACAYTGAGAGTTTCATCTACAAGTAATTGCTTCTGGCCTCTTACAAGAACACTTTGTCTACACTGTGTTTGATAGATGAGTGTGAAGAAGAGCCATAACAAGTTGCACAGCCCATTCACCTTTCTTTCCATGCCTGAGAAGAAAGCCTGCAGTTGCAGAGCAGTGATTASTACAAAACTGATCAGTGGCCAGTGGCCTGTTTGGGCTGATGGTCCATTTTTGCACTCTGTCTGGCCATATGTGGGGTCACACATAAAAGATTGTTATTGTTTATTTAGTCTGGTCCTGTGGTCACCTCCTCTCACCCTCAGGGAAGGATATTCCCCCTGATTCTAGCAGTCAGCTGGGCCACCKTTAGGGATTCTGCCATCTARAAGATGCCTCTCTGTCTTCAGCTTYTCTCCCTCTTTCATARAAGTTTCAAGTAGAGGAGTTTGTAAGGTACAGGGCAGGTGGCTCTGGGATGGAAAGAGAGGGAGTCMGAGCTCAAGCAGCAACAGCAATGATGGATTCACTCCTGCAGTGCTTAGTCAGGACTCTTACAAAACACAAGTGCTTGTTGCAGGATAACAGATGTGCTTGCTCTTGAACAAACTGCAGCAGATACTGTCAGCACTGTACATGTCCAGTAGTTTATATTTTGTTCAGAAAGCTGCTGTGTGCTGCACAACAGTCACAGGAATAAAACATCCTGCAACTTGATTGTGTTGATCCCATCAGATAGGTTCTGTGGAAGACAGGATAGCAGAAGGACTCTAGATTTTGTAAAAATTAATTCATCATTTAATTGAAAGATTTATTATCTAGGAGAGTTGATTAGCTACATAAACAATTGTCAGCCTGATTCTTTATTCAGTAAGAGATAAAGCTTTTCAAACTCATCTCATAGAGTGAGTTCAGGATACCAAAACTCTGAATCATAGAATAATTTGTTTTAGGAAGCATGTCCAGGAAAATTGAGTTCCTTTGCACAAAGGAGGGCTCAATTCCAAGGTCGAGTGGCCTGATCAAGGTGGCATCCACTCAAGGATAGCAGTACAAATTTCATTTACTTCTGCCCTGAAATGTGCTCAATGTTTGAATACCTGGTGCACTATCTTTTTTTCTAACCTATAATTGAAATTTCCCTAGTTACAACTTGGGTCTCTTGGTATCAAAGAAGCAGGTGAGACAAGTCTGAGTTCAGGTGGGAAAGTGAGCATAAGAAGTAGTTTAAAGTCATGAAAAATATCAAGAGTTAATAGAAACACACACACTGCCTTAGACATGGAACTTCACTTTGATCTCCAGTCACTACAACTTTTGTACTTGAAGTGAAAGAGGTTAGACTCATCATGACTGCCACTGGATGTCAAGGTCAGAAAGAACRTGCAGGTTGCAGCTCAATATTTAAAGTAGCCCAAATATTAATGGAGTATTGGAGCACATAATAGGGACATGCCTTCTTGTGGCATCATAAAAAATGTGTCTTKAAGAGAAGGATAAAGCATAAAGATATAGACATGATCCCTTTTGTTTTCCCCTGCATGATATTGCTTTCAACACTCAACAAGAAGAAGTATGTGAATTGTCACCTTTTTGGTGAGGGAGCAGCATTCAGAGGGGCAGTAGTTAGCCTCTTCCTTTTTTTAATTCCTTATCCTGYCTGCTTCCAGTAAATACCCACCTGGGAAGCATGTGGAAGACCAGCTAGAAAATCTTTGATACAGAGCAGAACTTGCTTGAAGGAGTAGCTGGCTATATTTCTCAAGAAACGCTTCATTTTCTCAAGAATTAGGAATAAATTGAAGTCAATTTCTTTAAAAGCCTCAGTTTCCATATATTTTTAATAAKACTCTGATCAGAGAACTTTTTAGTKTATRTGATGTATATAATAGCAGGGCAGCATTAATTAAACCCAAAAAGGTGGCAGCTCCCACGAGAGAAAAAAAAGAGCAGGAAAGTAGATACTGAGAAGGAAAATTTCCATAACAAATCAGGAAAGCAAAAAAGACAGAAGAAGCATCTAAAACCATCATAAAGATGAGAGGGTAAAAAATGCATGAAAAACATTAATAGGAACTAGTGATTAAATTTTAATTTTCAAAGGAAAAGATGTAAAAATAATGAATAGTAATAAGCAGTATTCACACTAAAACATGTAAGGAGAAATCCAACATCTAAAGTTAACCAAAGAAAAAACAATCAATGATGTTTTATTACAGATGGATTTTTTAGAGACTCTGTGAAGTGAGAAAGATGATGGAAGTCACTCTTTATTGTACAYTATGTTATATTAAAAAACATTGAAAAAAAATTTCAGAATAGTTCATGACAGAAGCTACAATAGGAAGATTACTGTGCTCTGGAACTGGAGCTAATCATCCCACTTTAGCAACTGGGACATTGCTGCTCCCAGAGACTTGTTGTTCCTTGTATTAATGTGAAATTTTGGCACTTAAAGGTGCTAAAATCAGAAAAACACATTCAGTTTGAAAACTGATTCAGGGACAGGTGATCCATGTCTGAATAGAACTGATTGGAATGTGGGTTGGGTTTTGTGAAAACCTGGAAATAMCTAGAAAGATAAACACTGAAATATAAAGATTTTTCTAGCTAGAAWTTTTCAGAGAAAGGTCATAATTTTCCATGAGAAACAGACGCATATTTTGGAAGATTTTTTGTTAATCAGGAACCTATTTTAATGTCACAGGACAATGTTTGCCAGCATTAATCCTAATTAATCCTAATTCACCTTAGGTACAGAAGATAAATGATGCTCAAAATGTAAAAGTACAAAAYCATCACTTTTTTGTTTGTCTTCTAATTTTTTCATCAGTTTTTTGCCTTCCTGTAGGGTGGCATTTCACTTTTTTTGRTCCATTTTGTGGTTTGTTCATCCTTTGGAAATTTAGCATCTCATGACATTTATATCTACTTAAAAGTCGTCTGGAAGATAATATTTGGAATGAAAAAAAAAGGAGTTGTAGAAATTAATAGGGAAGCCCACAGTGTAATGAAGGATAAAGGATAAATTATAAATTCTGTAGAAGATGTTCTTTTTGCATCTTAGAAGATGTCTAGCTTGTACACATTGATAATTGCGGATGGTCTCATGTTTGCCTTGACTGATGCAACACACCACAAATATATCCATGTACAAATAATAAAAACAACAGTAAGGCAGAGATGAAAACCTTTAGGGCACTAAAGAAACAAATTGGAAGAGACAGGAAAGGAGCCATTGAAGTAATTGAATGGGGAGGGGGCCATGTCTGCAACAGTTCTTAGAGAAATATGTAGTGTTTTTTCACTACATTGTCATGTGTTTTTTGTTACTGCATTGTCTGATGCTTACATCTTTGTTTTAAAATCCAGGAGGTGAGTTTTGCTAATTATGTCACTTATAGAAGTTATATATCCACCGCTCTCATATCTCTCCATCTTCCAATGGACATGCAGAAAATTGAGAGAGAATGTAAAATACTTAGAGCACAGTAAGAACAAGAGGCTCATGAAAGAGACTTTACTGTACCTGATGCTTTGCAGGTAAAATATATTGACAGAAGGAGCACATTGCTTAAAAGAGGTCCTTCCTGCATTGGCTCAAAAAAAGGACAAAAATCTGAATGCTCCGAATGAGTAAAATCTTCCTTTAAAGGAAAGAAATTAAACATTTAGTAAAACAGTCAAGAAATAAGCTTCTTGAAATAGACCACTTTTTTATATTCAGTGTGCCTGATACTGATAATGCAAGGGGCAGCTGGACACAAGWGCTGACCCCCATCCTTTGACTGTGGCAAATTCCTTGCTGCTCTAGCAATGAAAGGATGAATTTGAAAACCTGCAAAATGCAGTGCTGCCCTCATTTCTGTGAGTAAGCATGTGTCTGAAACTGGAAGAAGTTTTTACCTCCTGGCAGATAGAGCCGGTTTCATAAATGCTGATGATTATTGATCCCCAGAGCACACGGTCCTGGTTAATGTTTTGTTTATAATACATGGACTGTTTCCTGAAGTTGTGTTACAAAATATGGCAAGACATTTGTTTAAGTGAGGCAGATGGGTCTGCTGGAAAAGCTGCTGTGCAGAGCAGGACTGCAGCAGTGCAAGCGTACCACAGACCTGAGCTGAGGTGGAAAACTGCTGTCAGAGCTGTGACACCCTTGAAAACCAGAGCATCTGGTGAGTGTCCTTGAGAGACACATMACCCTTCACCCTAGCAGCCGCATATCGAGGCAGATATTTTTTGCAAGCTAAAGAACACTCATTTTTGTAATCATGTGTCCAGCAGCTGGGTGGAGAAAAAGAAATTAGCTGCTCCATAAAGAGAAAAATTAACAGAGCCTAATCCATATTTGACCTAGGTTCTCACATAACTCTTTGCAATAACCCTGGACCTCTTTCACACTTACTCCACTCTCCCAAAGTCTGTATTTCCCCAGAATATCACCACCTTCCCTCTGGGTTGTCCTCCTCTCTGGCTGAGCTCCAGGAAGCTTGCTGCCCATTCAGAGCAAATGTTGGGGTGGGCTGACCAGCCATTTCCCTCCAGGATAAATGGTGCTTATTATAAATATCTCTCATTTACCCAATTACCAGTGTTCATTTCTGTTTAGAAACTTCATTATCTTCAGTACTGTGTCCCCTCTGCTGATTTGTTCGAAATTGGACAGCAGGTCCACAAGTTACCAGGAAAGACCAAAAGCTCCAGGTGTCGGGTCTCATTTTCTTGGGAAACCAGAGTTTAAACAAATGGTCGCAGATCAGTGATTAGATTGCAGCTGCTGCTGGGAACTTYATGGGCTGAGCCAGTCAGAGCTTCAACTCTAAAATAAATCCGTGCAGCATGATGCTAAGTTTTATCAGCATGACTGTCATAGGCTTCAAATGCCACAGGAAAAGCTGCCTTAGGGGTAGTTTTAACAAAGGAGGCTGAGTTTATAAAAAGTAGAACTTTCATATTTCACTTGGTAAAGCTTTCCCTCTCCCCCTCCGTTTTCCACTCACTTTCCCTTTCCTTCTCCCCTTCCCCTTTCTTTTCCTTTCTTTTCCTGTTTTTGCCTTTGCCTTCAACAAAAATTCCACTTTGGCTGTTCCAGATGGATGCCTGGCTCAGAGTAAAGGACATGCAGTGCAMAGTCCGTAGCAGAAGTTGAAAATGGATGACATCTACTGATGTTTTTCGAAGATGYCATCTCCTCTTTTCCTGTTCGACATGGGTGATAGGAAAATGTGCTAAAATAACCCTGAGTGACCTCTTCATCCCTTGACTTCTCCTTCCACGAGTCTAAATACCATCTTAAGAAATGACCACTCAACTGCCAGAGGAGTCCATGGAGACCCAGAGCTCAGATGAGCTCGAGTGCAAGATCTGCTACAACCGCTATAACTTGCGACAGAGRAAACCAAAAGTGCTGGAGTGCTGTCACAGAGTGTGTGCCAAATGCCTTTGCAAGATCATAGATTTCGGAGATTCCCCACAAGGAGTCATAGTGTGCCCGTTTTGCAGGTTTGAGACGTGCCTGCCAGACGATGAGGTTAGTAGTCTTCCTGATGACAACAACATCCTTCTGAATCTRGCTTGTGGGGGAAAGGGAAAGAAGTGCCTACCAGACAACCCAACAGAACTGCTGCTGACTCCCAAAAGGCTGGCRTCTCTGGTTAGCCCTTCCCATACCTCATCTAATTGCCTGGTTATAACAATCATGGAAGTACAAAGAGAAAGTCCCCAGACTCTGAACTCAACCCCCGTGGTGGAATTTTACAGGCCTACAAGTTTTGACTCTGTTGCAACTGTGTCCCACAACTGGACAGTGTGGAACTGCACATCTTTGCTCTTCCAGACCTCGATTCGGGTGCTAGTGTGGTTGCTAGGGTTGCTGTATTTTAGTTCCTTGCCTTTAGGGATTTATTTACTGGTATCCAAGAAAGTCACCCTTGGGGTTGTCTTTGTAAGCCTTGTTCCTTCGAGCCTTGTTATTCTCATGATTTATGGCTTTTGCCAGTGTGTTTGCCATGAAGTTCTAGACTGCATGTCATCTTGATAACAAATACAGTAAAATGTGTTACCAGATGTGTAGCATAGTTGATTTATCCTGTCTTTGTATTCTTTGTATTATTTATTCTTACTGTCCATCCCACTAAATGGAAGCAGTGGCCCKAGTTACAGGGTCACTTTCTTTTTCAGCTGAATGTGAGCCCCCTCACCCCGAGCTTTTTTTGACCTAAAAGTCAGAAATAAAAATTACATGTTGATTTGGAAAGGTTGAGTTTTAGAAAGGRATAAAGCAAAATTGCCAAACTTGGTGCCTGCTGCTGCTGCCACTGGTTAAATGAATAGCACTTTGCTTTGTATTGGCTTGATCAAGTCAGTTCAGGCTGTAAAATCTACCTAAGAAAAAATTATTGTAGCAGACACCTTCCAGATCCAAGTTCTGCATCTCTTCGCCCAAAGCATCTCATGCTCTGGAATATTTGTTATTTATCATCCATTATAATTTCTAGMAAATTAGATCACTCTATTAATTAATATTATAAGAAGAATTAAACAAATTATGATTTTTTTTTGTAGTTCTTGTTATAGCAAAAATAATTATGAGAGGCCAATGGTTATAAGTTTTTTGCATTCTGCAAAATAAGGAATCGGGTTTTTTTTTTTTTTCTGAATGTTAAAAACTTGTCTCCAGAACATTTTCCCCAAAGGAAGCCCATTTTTTTTTGTCATGCAGTCGCAGCTCACTGTGAAGTATTCCTGCTAATGAGTACTTCTGGGGATCCAGCCCCATGTTTGCTGTTCTCCAGGCACACTTATTTCAGTGTACACACCTTAGGCTTCCCTTTGAGGGTTCAGAGCTCTGCAGACTKCTCTAGCTGTGTTCTGTTACACTTATCCTCCCTCCCAGCATTTCCACCACCAGCAGTGATGTTTCCAGTCCYCCCAGCAGATGACCAACCTCATGCYCATRYGCTCTGTGGTAACTGTGCTGGAGAATTTGGCTTATGTGACTTTAGCTCTCAAGATAGACTTGTATTCCCAACCATTAGGAAACAGATCTTCAATCACTAATACAATTTCGAGAAAAAAAATCTGAAATGGTTAACTGGGGTTTTGTTAATTTGGTTGTTTTTTGTGTTTTGGAGTTTTGTTTGTTTATGTTCTGGGTTCACGGAACGAGCATTGTAAGGAAATAGTATGGGAAGGTATCTGTTTAAGGCATAGTCCTTTAAAATGTTTAATACTCTGAACTCCCCTGTCACCACTGTGAGTTGATGGCAATCTAGATGTGGCAATTAGCATGCCTTGATTAGCAGAGCTCAGAGGAATTGCTGATACTTTACCATTCCACAAATAGAACCAGGCCCTGTAAGGCTTGCTTGTATGTTGCATGGTTTAGGCTAATTTTTGAAGAGCACAAAAATAAGTAATATTTGATGTTTATGTATATAACTAGGTCTAGCAACACCGCAGCTGCAAAMTGGTTTTCTTGTGCATAGCAGGGTGGAGCTGTGCAGTGCAAGCCTGTTTTTTTGGGCCTGGCACACGATTTAGTCATTTCAGGGCAGTGTAAAAGGGAGAGGGGTTTGTTGCATGAAAATTGAATGTATGGCCTAACATATTCTTAGAGCAAACAGACTTTGGTAAGAATGAAAAATGACAGTAGGAAAAGCAGAGCCTGTCAAGAGGATTTGAAGTTGAGCTGGTTCAATTTCTATAGATGGCACAGATGGTGTCTGCAGTTTTATTCCTATTGCAAACAGAAAAAATGTGGAAATGTAAAGGTCCTGCTTTTCTTGACATTCATTTTATAATAGTGCGTATATATATGTGTGTATGTACATGTAGACACATATGTAAGGAGAAAACTTACAGCAAAATTATAGTTTTCAAGTGTATGGAGTTATGGAGCTATGTATGGAATGATTAAAGGAAGTGTTTCAGACTTTTCTGTAATGACAATAATTATACTTAAAATATTTTCAGAATTCCTAGAAATTACTGTTCCTAAGTAATTGTTTTTAATGTTTGTGGTAAAGCACATGTAGTTAGAAGAGGAATCATCTCCAGTGATGGTTTGATTCATCTATGAACTCATGAATTTTAAGTAWCCAACAATAATCATCTCAAAAAGAAAGAAAAATAGAAACCTATGTGGTTTTATAGAACTTCATAACTTTGGCAAAAGATGTATTTGTAGYGTTAGGGGTTTATATGTTTTAGGATTTGTTCAATTTGTCTGAATATAGTGTCTCTAATAAAGGGCTGACTAACAGAGGAAATAGGTTTTGCAAATGTGTGATATATATCTATTACCTCTGCACAACATGTTCTACAGTGCTACCTGTTGTCTTTTCCTTTTGAATTTCAGCTGATTATCCTAGCTCCAGCACCAGGCATTTTGTACTCTGTTTTAAAACAGAGCCTAATTGTATCACAATTACAGTGGTATCAGTTACACATCACAGCACAAATTAATACACCTGTTGTTACACTTCTTTACTTTTCAGACTGCTAGCCCATTCAATTTRTGCTGTTATTCTAGGCTTTGCTGCAATAAAAACCCACTCAAAGATGCAAGCGTGCAAAAACGTATTGATTGTACAGCTCTGCTGCCGCTCAGCCAGAGCACACAATTGCAGCTTCGGTGCCATAAAACACCTATATGGCTTACAATATGGCCATTGAGAATTGCTAGGAGGTAAATCTCAATTACTTGTGGAGAAGAATTTTTGCTGTGTGACTGAGACTAGAAGAATTTCAGATATTACTCTTTCCTTATTTTTATTCTCTGCCATCCTTTAGATTTAGAACTGAAAGCTCTTGTGTCGTCTGCAGTGGAATAACTGTGGTGAAATCAATGTAAATGGGCCTAAAATCAAGCCTTGCATGCTTCTCTGCCTGTTTTTCCTTCCTTTTCTCTGACTTTTTCTCTCCTTGGGAAGTAATGTGCTCCTGAGGTAGTAAAACACTGCCTGCACACCAAGGCAATTCCCTTTCAGTGAGATTTATTCGTGCTATGCCCAGACATGACTCAACCAAGTACAAAGTCTGAGAAATTCATTACTACAGGATTAATTTAGTCCAAATGAGTTTTTTTTTGTTTTGTTTTGTTTTTAATTCCTGCTTATCCTATGGAAGCAGACTGTGTCCCCACCAGCTGATCCTTTACAGGATACTATTCCCTGAGGGCTGGGGCAGGATGATGCAGAAGCAGCTGCTGGGCACAGCACAGGAAGGATGTGCTGAGMTGGACCATCCTCTGAGCAGGACTCACTGAGGGATGAAGCTCTGCAGGGGTGGCCTGAGCCCAGAGCCCAAAGGGCAATTAACAGAGTGGGTTAACAGAGTCTGTGAGCTCCTTCATAGGATGTGGGGCTGGGGTTGGGCTGGCTGAGAAGCTGTGCCAAGCAGAGAGGCATCTATGCCTACGGACAAAGGGRCTGTGTTTTGAATAAATGTTTTGGGGTAGAGCTGCTGCAAGCAGTTCAATGTTTTTCATACTGATTTAAAATTCATTTGATAAATAAATTAATTCGCTACTGTTATTGCAGTTGAGTACATTTACTTTCCAAATGGCAAAGTATTGAACTTCATTCTAATTAAAGAGATCCTTAGATTTGGGCATATTCCCRCTGTTATGTTAACTATTTAGGGCTACAGGTCAAAATAAGGGCTGATGTCTTTGATTTAGCTGCATTGTGAGCTTTGACAGGTCCTATTATATCAATTACAGGCCCACAAAACTGCATATGATAATATAAAACACTCAACATAGGCAAACTGTTGTCCTGATAATATTACTGGCAAATTTCMGGGCTGCCAGCATTTTATGACATATTCAAGAACAGACCCTTCCAAACAGTCATGATTACCTGAAGACACAGACAAGCYGGTCAGGGCATGGGGCTGATGACATCAAAGACATGGGTTTGATCCCTGTGTGGACCATTCMCTTAAAAGCTGAACTYGATGATGCTTATGAGTCCCTTCCAGCTYAGACAATTCTCAGATTCTGTGGAGTCCAGCAGCACACACCAAACAGACAAGCAGAACAGAACAGGAAAACACAGCTTTCCACCTAAGTGGCTACACTTCAACCTGAGGAAGAGGAACTGAGGAGGTTCACAGGAAAGGTGGACGATGGTTTTGAGCGGGTTTCTTGTTACTGAGRTACAGGACCACTCTTTTTCTTAGTTTTAACCAGTTCTAGGGGTAGATTCAGCTCACTCTTTCCCTTACTTTTCTGTCCTCTCTCCTGAGACAAGTTTACACAGAAATGTGGATAAACAGTACTCTGAAATGAAGCAATCTTTTCTGTTACACTCAGTGTGCAGCGCAGTCCAGCATGGCAAGACTAATACTGAAAATATGGCAAATTGCAGCCAGGATGTGAGAGTGAACAGGGCACAGAGGGGAAATGGCAGCATGTTGTTATAATAGTTTTGATGTCAAAGCAAGGAAAGCAGGGACTACATCCTGCCTTGGCTTGGCTGGTTCAAAACTACCGAGGGGCAGTCCCAAGCCTGAGGGCCATCATGGCTCAACAGMCACCTTTGCATTACCTCTGGGACTTTTCACTTTATCTGTGCATCTTGATTTCTTGTACAGGAGTTTTACACCGTGATTTCATCTTCCTGCATGGATGATGGGTGGAGTGAAAGGTCCACAGTGTCACACTCTTAAACAGTTCATTTTGGCTATCCTAAAGTTTCTYAGGTTTGGGGTTTTTTCAATTTCTTCATATTTCTACAAAGCAAGACTGTGCACTTTATTTTAAATAGAACAGTGTGGGGAASAAGAACTGAGAATTTTGAAATAATTTGAAGATATTCAAAGTGATAGAAAGAGGCTGTTCTGAGAGTCTATTTTTACTTTCGTGCCAGCAGACTAGATGTTATCCTTTGAATGACATCAGTAAATATTTAGTGCTGGAGATTCCCAAGGGAACTGCTAAGTCTGCTGGACCTTAGGCACAAACCCCATACTCCGTTACTTCTCTGTAAAGCACCATTCTTCCTTTTGCATCAGCCACCYTTGTCGAAAGTTGAACCATCACAGTTCACAAAGAGTTCTGGCACAAAGAATAAATCCCCAGTCTGGGGACAGTAGATCATCTTTTTAGAGACTCATGTGACACTGGCAAAGCTTGCAGTGCTAGACCTTAAACAAAGAGAAGTCATCTTGCAGTTAGAATTGCTAACATAAATTTAATTTTAAATCAAGTTTCATCGTGCTGGGCAACACTACAACTAGAAAAGTTTTTAATTTTCTTCTGCCTTTTGCTGGAGTTATACAAATGTGGTTTGCATTTTAAAAAACGTATTAAATCTGAGAAATCAGAGGTGCATAGAAAGAAGCCTAATAAGTAATTTTATCCATTTCCTCTGCCCCTGTAGAGATGAATGCTTTCTCTAGTCTGGTTTCAAATATCTAAAGTGATGAGGCCTCTACCTCTTCCCACAAGGGACTTTTCAGCCATTTAATAGACTTCTTTGTTAGGAAATACTTGCCTCATACTGATCCCATTTTTTTTTCTTCTGCATAATGTAATCCCTTTCTTCTGTGCCCACTATTTTAACTTTTATGAAATCTGGGAAATGTATCATATTTATCCATTTCATACTGTAGCTGAATAATTCATAGTCCTTGTTGTTCAAATGACAAAAGAGATAAGCCACCAGTAGCTGAACAGCTAATACTTCACTCAGGTGGTGTACCATGTACCAGTAGATATATTTCCCGGCAAGTCCTGGCTGACACTGCTTTCTACATCACCGAGTGAAAAATGTCAAGTGGAACTGAAGAAATGCATCTTCCCAAGTGCATGCATGGCAATGTTACTGAAATTTCAAGAGGTGCTGAGACAAACAGCCTACTTCTATGGATACAGCTTTTCATTCTAGAAGTGGATGATTTTATTAAAAGTACGCTTTCAAAAAGCATTTAAATTTTCTTTTCATAAGCAAACCTCTATTTGAGAATCACAGTAAGTCAAAACTCTTTAACTTGTTGAGAGACAAGGCTGGATTGATTGCCACTCACTGCTAAGCCGTTTTTGCTGACAGCTTAGCTCAGAAGAAGAAATTAATCCAGAGTTATAGAGTTTGAAAAGATGCCTTTGCAATTGTGTCACTGGAATCAGATCTGTGCATGAAAAAAAATGACTCATGTCTTGACAAAAGTAGCTGCATTTCTGATTTAATTACAACATATTAGATAATCCTCTGCCTCACTCAAAGGACAGGAAGGAGCAGTGTGACTAAGGAAATCCTAGGTGGACAGCTAGATTTTATGTGGCTTTGTTTTGAAAGATATTTATTTTAAAAAAACGGTGCTATGTTTTATGCTGACCCTGGGCCAGATGGGAGGTCTGTTGGGTCTCTATTAACTAAGAGTGGCTGCAGTTAAACAAGTTATATGAGCAGCCCACAAGGATGGTGAGCTCCTCATAAAATTCCTAATTTATGTCAATCTGCAGTTTGGAAATGTCTTGAGATGGAAGTTGTATCTGTATCTATGGGTTTGATCCTTGCCTGGGGATTCCTTTAAATGCTTTGTTTAACYTGTTTATAGTTTTGGCATCTATAAATTCCCACAGCATAGGATCCCACAGTTAATTTCTATACTTTGTGGGAAAGATCTGCTTTGTCTTAAAAGCTCCAAGATACTGGAGTTAGATCTGCCCTGTCTGTTCCCATAAGGAAAGCAGGTCTGCGGTGTCATGGCACATCCTTTCCTCTACAGCTCTCAGAACCTGATCTGTCCTTAGACAATGCTGATCATTGATCATCTATGCTGATGTCATGGTTTTATCCCTCACATTTCACCTCGGCTGGCTTTTGTCCAAGCTGAACATCCTGCTCTGTTTGATCTCTCCTTAGGCAGCAGGCTCTCCATGCTCCACACCAGCCACTGCACCTGCACGACCCTTTTCTTCTGCTCCTTCTTTTTTGCTCTGAGGGTGCATGAAACACTCAGAAACAGATTCTAATTAGTGCCATTTGTTAATAAGCCATGTGACCACATAAGACACACGTACTCCTGTGGCCATGGAAATCACTTACTGGTCCTGACAATGTATCTGAAGTGCTACACTTGATTATTGTTAGTTTATAGATCATGCATTATATGAAAGTGCACTGATAAACTTGCTWACATGAATTAATCCTGTSCTCTMTAATATCCCTGTTTAAATTKTCCAGTGTACAYRGGTGCAGGAGACARTAAATTCTRGAGAATATTTAATTTAATCTTGGCMTAGACTCTACAGAWTTTAGCTCTAYTAAACATGTGGCCTSACACTGCTGGACTGRTCATCATCTCTCTYTGCCATAKTGSTGCACCTACCTCAGCCATTTGCTGCAGCGACCCTAACTACAGCCTAGAGCTTTTTATTGCAAGGATACTTCTTTTTTTTAGAATGCTTCTTACTGAATGTTTTATTTCCTCAAGACCTGTGGCCTTTTCATGTCCTCCTTTCTTCATTCCAAGAAGAGGACGTGCTCTCAGATAAAATTCTGCTGCTTAGTAAGCCCATTATATTGGGTCCTTCATATTGCCAAGAAGGACAAAAGTTGGGGGTGTTTGTGCTCAGATGTCCTACCAGATATAAGCACCATCTTGCTGTCCTGGGCCTCACAGAAGGCTCCTTGGAGACCCTGGAGGTCTTCATGCTGATGCTCTTTACATCAAAGTCCCATCTTTTAGGTAAAAAAACTGACTCTAAAGAAACATTATTATTGTATTAAAACCAGATAGGGCTCCTTTTCTCCCAGCAAAGAATGAAATTCTGGGGCCAAAACTCTCTGTGGCACTTCTGGGGTCAGCTGCAAAATTCTAATTAACTTTTTTGCTTGTTTTAGTAATAAAATATAATAATAAAACAAGGTCAGTGAAGCTGCATGAATCATGCAGGTAGCTAATGAAATTTCACAAGTAGTGCTGAAAATGTAGGGGRAAAGACTTTTTTTAAAAAATGAGAAAATTGAGAAAAAGGCTCGATCACAAAACAGGGTTTGGATGCAGACGACAAACAGCTGTAGATCTTCTGCAAGAGATTATAGAAATAATGGACAAAGGATGGTAGAATGTGAAGAATTTGTGTGTATACTCCAGTGAATATGGACACTTTGTAGTGTGAAATTCCCAATCCAATAAACCAAAAAAACCATGAAAATTTTAATCATACATTGCTTTATTTTGTCACTAAAAATCCATGGGTTTCAAATTCCAGATCAGCTTGACACTTACCAAATGTAACATGAGTTTTATGAGAGGAGTTCAACTGCTGTAACTTTGCTTTCTGTAACTATCTATTTAAGACTTATGAGGAAAGGTCATAATGTGGGAACTTCTTTTTGTTTATGTTTATTTCATGAGTGGAACAATGAAATAGAACAATCTTGCAGACAAGGAAACTGCAACATGGTAGCAAATGACAAAACTATAACCATTCCTATTTGAAATAATGAAGTACTAATGTAACAGCAATTTTTTCACTTAATAAAAATTTAATTTTTCAGTAAAGATTTGTCATGATAAGCATATTTCTTAATGCCTGGGCTTGAAGATCTTTCAGATTTCAGTTCTGTTATTCATTGGAACAATTATTTAAAATAGTCAGAAGATACATCATAATGTTTTCACAGCCTTTTAACCAAATAAGACAAAATATTTCTGTTTTCTGCATAAATATGTGTTTTATGCAAAGAAAGATTGCAAAAAATCTAAATGAAAGTTAGACCAATTTCTCGAGGCTCACTCAACCATGTATTTTTAAAATAAAATGACAGCATGTATGAGGGAGCATTCCAGGTAGCAGCCAGAAAGTGCTTTGCTGCATGTATTTTGCATTGAAGTCCTACATTTTCTGGCYTTGCCAACTGCCTGTTACTAAAAACACATGGCTGATTCCTGGTTTAGAGAAGGATGTTCTTGCCTGGAAACCTTTAGTCCAGGCATCTCTAAAGGCTGAGTCCATCAGTGATTGCTGCTTTTGGAGGCCATGAGCTGTAGGTTGTCCCTTGTGTTGTGAGAGGTGTCAGTGGAGCCTGATGGCCCAGGACATGGATGTGATTTGCACACACATGGAAATGCACAGGGAAATGGAGCTGCTTGGGAAACACACGCTCTCCCATCATGAATTATTCCTTCTTTCAGCAGGAGTACAAGGAGAAGGTGTGTTGTGTAACTCCTCTAGCTCCAGGGGCAGCTGGACCATAAAGAGTGCAACTCACAGGGGTGCTGTATGTGATCTTATACAAGTCGGTAGAATAGGAAGGTTTACTCACATYAGCCAATATGTGGCCACTGGTGTAATTTGCATTTTGAATGGATGAGACTTTGGTTTAGTGAAGTCTAGATATAAAACTCGTGCAGTGCTTCTTTATTTTTCAAACTGCAAAGCCTCCCCTGCCACGCTTTGCTTCCTTTTTCTCTGTTAAGCTGAGGAATGGCCCAGAACTGATAAGGTTTCTGATATCCACATCTCATGGGCCTCTGGGTTTGCAGATATTTGAATGGATTGCTAAGCCCACTTTTATCTGAGAGTCAACCATCCTTCAAAAAAGCTGGAAGTATACTAACTATCCCTCTTTCTAGTRTAGAAAGGAAAGCACACATTAAAATGTAGACATTTTTTTGTTTCATGGTAAATTAAACCTTGAAGGTTATTTTCAGCTTCATTTTTACCACCTCAGGATTTTATACWTTTCCTCTGTTTTTTTCTGACAAAACCTGATGCACAGGTTTAGGAAATCAAGTACAGTACATAAACAAATGAGAGTGAATGTGATCTTCGCTTGGAAGTCTTTGTTTTTTCATTGAACAGTACTCATTAAAGCACCATAAAAAATAAATTAGGAAAACAGGTGGCATTGTTAGATATCCAGACTGCTGAACTTTTAGCACTTAGCCAGCATTGCTAGAGCCTCCAAAGAGGAAAATAAATGAAGCTTAGACAAATATTCTTATATGTTAAAGCTAAAAGCCAGCCCTTCCCCCTCCTCAAACACAGCAAATATCAGGAGCTGCTTATGAATCTCAAAGGGATGCAAATCTGCTCCTCTTGCCATTGACACATTGTTTGAAAGGTGAATTATTTGAGGTTAGTTTTGCTGGAGGCTTTGGTGCTTTGACCTGGCACTAAGCCTCTGGGGGGAGCAGGGGAGTGTACCTCAACATCACCTGGTTTTACACCCCTACAGCAACAAGGGGTGGGGAGAACTGGGAAGAYAGTGACCCCCAGACCTTGAATGATGAAAACATTTTGATGCTTCTTGAAGGATGTGACCTGTCAGCTGTGCCTGCTCTTGTGAAATGTGAATCACGGCTTCATCARGGAGATGCAGCTGAACCATGTGGTGCCAGACACATCTGGGAAATCCTACAGAGCAAACTGAGTAGGCTTCAGACGGAGAATTGGGAGGAAGAGCTTGGTGGGTATCACAGAGTGTGCAGCAGCAAGGGAAGCAGCACTGTGTTCCCATCAACAAGCAGAGAAATGGTGCATTTCGTTGCCAGCACTGTGGGTGGTTGCACAGCACASGCAGTCGTGCTGCAGGAAGCATTCTGCTCCTCTGCAGTGCTCTGCACTGGTGGTGCAGCACTGACCCACACTGCCTGTGCATCTTTATCTCCTTCCACACTGCACAACCATTAATGTTGCACTTGGGCATTGGCAGTCCCAGCACCTCCTCCCATCCCCACCCCACAGCCTGCACTCACCTGGCACTGAGTACACACAGCTCCTCCAGTTCCAGATGCCAGCACCACACCTCTCCTTGCCTGTCCTGTCCCAGCTCCATCTGCCATCCTTACCTGCCTCGCTGCTGGATGTCTTTCAGGTTGTATAGGATTGGAGCAAATTTATCTGAAATGAGGATGATTATTCTCAGAGAAAAAAAAAAATCTTTGCAGTTTTCACACATATGAAGGCCTCAGGTTTCTGGACATCATAAAGTGAAAAGAGTAAAATATTTGTCCCATGTCATSTCTGCAGGTGGCTGTCCCAGTAGTCTGTGCCGCACGTGCTGCTCTTCCTTGTGAGCACACCCCCAGACTACGCAAAAAACTCCCTCAAACCTCCTTTCATACTGGTCAGTGGCAGTTTCCAAACCCAGGCACAATAAAGAGGGTAACATAGATGCTATTGCTCCAGCTCTTCACTGCTTGGGAAGCAGAGGGTAGCATCCATGGAGAAACAGAGGGAAGTGGGGGAGCAGGAGTGGGAGCCCCCAGAGGGGACAGTGATGTGTAAKGAGTAGGGAAGGCTGAATGGTGGGCAGGTGAAACCCGGAGGTGGAGGCTAATGAAAACCCATGCCCCACCCTGAACTGAAAAGTCTTCTGGAAAGACTCTTCGTGCATCAGTCTTCCTTAAGGAAAATTTGTCTGTGAGCAAATGGCTCATAAAATTAATACCAGTGACAGGTAAAATTGGGCAGGAAAAAGTGAAACTGCCACTGGTTAGCTTGGAGGCTTTCCAGTCAGGCATATCAGATGAGTTTTTCCTAGGCTAAAGATCCTCTTAAAGCTGACAGACCTATCAGTGGTCCTCTTCAAAAATTCAGGAAGGATAGAAGAAATATCGGGAAGAAGGGAAAAGACAAAATGCTTACATTTTTCAAAGAGGAGTGGGTAGGAGCAGGGAATTRGTGACTAGCCAGCTTTCTGCAGCTCTCTGTGGTTCCCCTGATCAAGCAACTTGTATGCTTGAAGGTAGATGTAGGGCTACCGAGTGCTCCCATGATTATGTCTCTGAATGTTTGAAAAATTTCACATTTGTTATGGTAAAGGAAAAATCCAGGGGAGACATAAAAGGACAAAGGGAAAAATCTACTAAAAAAAACACACTGTAGGAGTTGCATGCCTCTGAATCACCTAGGATTCATTTAATAACCAATTGTTYCAGTGAAACTGTAGTAAAAGAGATTTCCTGTTGACATGGGTTTTCATCAACAGCTGCCAAGCACGAATCAAGGAATGTTTACTTTGGTGCCTTTGTCTGACAGAGAAGGATTGTTTCTGGCAAGCACTTTATATTGTATYAAGATATCAGTCAAAACAAACAAGAATGTGAAAATTGCATTTCAAAAGTAATCTAAAATCACCATGCAGAACATTAAAGGACACAGTGAGGCTAGGTGTGTTGATATATTCATATATATTCATAAGAATGGCAATATATTTGCCTCTTTTAAGTTCCTGATGTGAGTGAAACTCTTCTTGATCCATGGATTTTTTTTTTTTTTTTTTTTTTTTTCCCAGAGAATACTGCTCAGACTTTACAATGGCAATCAGCAATCAGTGTTTCTCCCTGCACCCAGATATCTCAGCCACCAATGTGTTTGTGTAAAAAAATTTGATAGGTACTTTACCTGCAGGCAAGTCACAAGTTACTCCTGTAGTTCCACCATCAAATTCCAGAAGGGTTAGAGAAAAGGAAARCCAGTAGATCAAATCAGTATCAYTAATATATTTAAAATCCTTTTGAGYTTACAATTTAWCTACTGCCTGTAGCAAACAGTAAGTTAAAAATACTTCAGGTATGTAAATTCTTCTTTCAACTTTACATGGTTTGTTTAACACATGATTGTTGAAAGAGATTTTCATGAGTATTTTTTGCAGTTGCTTGGCTGTACAACTTCACCTTTGAATTCTTCAAGCTGACAAAAGCTTTGGTGGCTCGGTGTACCAGAAGCTCCTGCTGTTAGTCCCACTACAGCACCTTAATTGTAAACCAGAGATGATAGCTCATGTTCAAAGGGCACAGAGAAAGGACCAGTGATCTATCTGAGCTGTGTAACAGTGTGAAGTCTTTCTGGGAGTGCAGCAGTCTAACATAAAGAGAACAAAAATTTAAAGTGGTGTATCAAGAGTGCTCCCCAAGCCAAGAGAGGGGCTTGCAGCTTCCTTAGGTGTGACGAGCTGTACACTCCATCTGTCCTCAGGCACAACAACACACCGAGGTGTGTCTGTGTGTGATGTTACTGAAGTCACCGATGGAGCTTACTCCTTTCTTTTCTGTGGGTGGGGGCATGGATGTATCCAATGTCTGATACCCATCTAATGGGTGAAAATGAAAACACRCCTGCATGATTTAAWAGCATAAACATACAAGATTATCATYTTGTTAAAGGTGATGCAGTCAAAGAAATGCACCTTGCAGCTGCAGCAGCAAGGGGTGAAGGATGAAGATGGTGGATGAGAAAGTGTGTTCCCAGAGCAGCCTGTTAGGTCCCAGTAGGAGGTGCAAGAGAGGCTCTGCCTGCCATACGGGTGAGTCCTGCTCCTACCTGRAACTTCCATGGCGCTGGAAAAGGAACCTCAACACAACAAAGCGGTCTTGGGTAAACTTCCAGTTACCATAAACCACGGGGTGCTTGAATGGTAAACCTAGAAATCCATCAGGATCCATCCACTCAGGACAGCACCTTAGAGAAGGCAGCAGAGAGGAAGTGTAGATTTGCTGAGAGGCCCTGCTGTTCCAGCATGACGACCTAGCATGATAAGGAGGTTTCCCAAGCCTGGAAATCTCTAATGTCTGCCTCCCATCTGCATCAGGCAACTACAACTCGATGGACACAAGCATGATTGACTAAAGCCTTGTCACTGCCCACCAGAATGGAGCAATCTCTGAGCCAGAAAGAGTGGAAAACAGCAAGCACAAAAGCTGCAGGATGATGCAGCAACACACATGTACAAATGCTGCAATGCAAAATGATGCCATTTAGGATCAGAGATTTTTATTGTACAAACTGAGGCAGTGAATCAGTGAGGGCAGCACTGTAATAGCACGATCCTCTCTGAAAGCTGAGACCAATCCAACAYGGGTGTTCCTCTTTCCTGACCCAATGTCACATTAGAACTGGACTTTACTGGTAATGGTGATCCTTGAGCTTATGCTGTACAACCAGCTTAACCTGAAACTGAAAAGAGAAATGGAAAGGAGGTGGAAACAGATTTGGGTCTTCACAGAGACAGATCTGAGYCCTGTGAGCCTTCATGGATGAGTCCTCCTGCAGCAAGGATGGTTCCTGTTCAGCAGTGGGATTTTTTAATCTTTCTAAGTTACTTTGCTAAACAGGTCCACATGCCCTGCCAATTCTCTCAGGCCAATGGTACCACRCATTGGTCAGCACTATTGGAGGCCCACAGCAAAATCTAGAAAGGTGTCAGGGTCAGCATTTCCCTASAGAATATTTGTTTGAATTTGGGGTTTGCACAGTCTACCACACTAAGTAATCCTGCCATTGGCTGCCAGCTGTCTTTGCTTTGATGAGCTCCTATTTTGCTTCTAATTTATTGTTTGGCTTATGTAATCACATTAACTCCCTGTTAAGAGTGGTATCCCTTTCCATCTTTCAAAAAAACAATTGAAAGGTCCATAAAAGACAAGAAATTCACCATCTTGTTAAACCAGATCAGCCCTGAATCTTCACAGTAGTCTCCCCATAGGGCTTGAYCACATGTGAATAAAAATTGTCATCCTTTTATTTAATCTGGTTTGGAGAGAAATGTGGTTTACATTATAAGATTCCTGTTAGTGAGATGACTCTAAATTCTTGTTTTCCTTGCTTGGAAGGAGTTTAAAGTGAGGATTGTATCCTTGTGGCTCTAAATCAGGAAAATACTCATGTGTGTGCTGCTGTAACAAGTGCAGACTTAGCACATGCTACTGTCAAGCACATGTTTAGAAARTTTATTTTTAGAGAGAATTTAAACAGCATGTTAAAACCTGTCYTGAACCAGCACACGGTAGATAGCATTAACCTGGGTAGATTTCCCTACTGGCATTCTGTTTACCTAAACCATWYGARCCACTAGCAAAAGGGAAAAAAAAGTATGGTATCAAAACTTTGCTAGCAATGGTGTTTGTGTATACTGTAAATGTGTCATTAGTTGCCTTTTGATAGTGTTTGGAACACTGAACTGTTAATTACAGTCTTGTGTAATCTTGAATTAGTAATTACAGTTTGGTGTAATCTAACTCTTTAAAATGAGGTTTTTTATTTGTATTTTTATTTTACTAAATTCACTGGTGTTGCATAAGCTTTTCATTAGTACTGGTTGCTGTTGATATCAAAATCAGTAACTAAATTTAGCACAATACACTACTTTGTAAATAGAATCCTTCTTAATGAGTCTTTGGGGGATTTTTTAGATCATCCCTTTTGTCCCCCCCTTAAGACTACCGCAGCAATATAAAGCACCTTTACCTTCCACAGTTGCTGACTGCCATTGTGCATTCTTGCAGCCTTCTGCTGTGTTTCCACAGCAGCAGCAATCTTCACAGTTCAAGCAATAAAATGATTAAGTAAACTGTCATAATATTATGATAAGATAAATCTACCTACCTGGCCACAGTTCATTTGCATTTTACAAATCATCAACAAATTTTATATGGAACATGTGAAAACAAAATGCTTTTGACAAGAGATGGAGATGATCTTGGAGTTCYTTATTAGTGAGGATGATGGCAACAGAAGAGGYATAAATCACTGATGTACTCCTGCTCATTATGGAGATCTTTAAAGATAGTAATAGACATTTGCAGCACTTAGCATTGTCTAAATCAGCTCAAATAGAAATCAACCCATAGATTTCTGTGACATTCTGTCTTAGGTGCGTAGAATGAAAGTGACAGAAAATGAGGTTGCTGAACAAAAGGTGGTTACCTAACCTCTCTGAGTCCTGAAAGCCTGTAGATTGCAGGTTATTACAGTGCCTAAATGATAGGAATATTTTTAATAAAAACTTTTTTTCACCTCACTGAAAAATCACAGATCAGAAAGCAATGCTGRAGCATAGGAGATAAAAGCAAATTTAGGCTGGCTGCTTTGTTTATTTTTATGTCTTTGCATTCTCAAAATAGGTTCCAATTGTTTCTTGAAATGTTCCTGCCTTTAGCTCTATACTTCCGAATTCAGTTTATTTTAAGAATTTGGTCTGGTTCACTTACCAGCAAACTCCCAGATAAAAACAACACACGATGCAATAGTGGCTCTTTGTATCTAGAATGTATAATCAATATAATTCTTAGAGAAAGAAAAATAATGCATTTTTCTAACAAAGATGAGAGAATTATGAACAGGGAAAGCACACCAAGCTGAAAGTGCGTAAGTTTGAGCTGGATGTTATTCTGTGTTYGCAGCTCCCTCAGGAGTGAAGAAGAGGAGATTCATGCTATCAAACAGTAGATTCTGGTTCCATTTTAACTCAACGTTATAGCAGTTATCACAAACGTCTACTAAGACTGGTCTTGTGATAAAATACAGGATTCAAAGGTACAGGATCTACTGAAAYAAATCACAGCTTCTCTGAACTGTGTTTCACATATCATTTGAAATGACAGACTGCAAGATTCCAGTCACTGGCAAGTTTCAGTGCCCTGTAGCATCTTTGGAGTTCCAGCAGTGTAATTGAGGTGAGGCCACACTTTCTTTTCAGGCAATAGGCAGAAAGCCATTCCCATCACTAACTTCATGTTATTCTGTCAGCTCATATTTCTTTGTGTCACCAGTATTCCTGACCCGCCAAACACTTTCTCAGAAGCTGGACCAATCCTGCCTGCTAGCAGAACACACACGTAGGCCTTCAGAGCCATCAATAATTCAGTTGTCAATTATTATTTCAGCCWAATGAAAAAAATTGTATTGATTCACCATCTAAGAAGTCAGTTCATCAAAGTGATTTGAACCATACCCAGACACTCTCCCAAGATAGWTTACTTTGGAAGAAACTTCACCTTGTATTTCAGATTCCCAGCTCTACCTTTATTTTTTTGTTTAAATTACTGTCTTTTTAAAATCTTWTCCAAAAAAATTGTATGACAGAGAACCCAAAGCCAGCAGAAACTCCTGCAGAAACAGAGATGTGTCTTGCAGGAGCAGGGAGAGGCAGTGTGTGATGAAAGAGCTGGAACAGAAGCYGGGGTTGTTATCTTGTATTCCYRTGTAARAAGATGGAATTAAACTCACATAAACACCTGATGGAAAAACAACAACAGAAAGAAGTTGCTAATGCTAGGCATGAATTTGAACCATGGTTATCTGCAGAGCTAACAAAAGCCTCATTTCTTAAATGGAGAAGAGGCAATACTTCATATAAAGACCATTGAAAAATCTGTGCAATTAGCTTCTCAGCACAGATGTTACTCAATTGAATTCAAATTAGGAAGTAATGCTCCTAAGCTTGCTAAGATTCATCTGAATTTGAAGTATAAGATTCAAATGTAGATGATCAAACAACAGCGTGATTTATCYGTTAGATGTATCAATAGAACTGAGCCTGGGGTTTGAATGCACACATGGCTTTAAGCCACTTCATGCAACATGGTATTTCTGCTCTCTCAGATCATTTCTTCATCTTTCCTTTTCATCTTTTTGTAAGATTTCTTTTTATGTCATGAGCAAAGCACATTGTTCATTCACAAGGGGATTGCTCAAATCCCAAGTTCTTTATTTCTGATTTAATTGTGTGAATGTTTTACTCAACTCCTTCCCATTCTGGACAAAGAGGAGCCATGTGGAGGTTCCTGCTGTCTACTCCAGCTGGCCCTGGATMAGCCATGATCCAAGCCCTAAACTGTCCCCTCCTGCTTTGGTCTCAACTTGCCAGTCTCAGAAATGGCCCAGCATCTTCCACAAGGATGTGAGCCACTTTGATTCCCTCTAACTTGACAACATATCTGCTTCTCCCCAGATTTTGCCTTGACATAATTCTGTGTACAGTAGGAATGTGTTAGTTCTGCAACCTGAGACATCTGTGGAAAGTACTTTTTAAATATATAAGGCTGTATTTCTGAATTATAGAAAAGAAGTATGTTTTCCCCTAAGTATTTGATTATCTGTGTAAAAAATGCTGCTTCTCTTCCTTAGTGTCTTAAGGGACAAATGCCTTTCCTCATGATAATTATTTATTATAAACAGAACTTCCCAGAACATTAGAGAAGATGAGAAAACAAACCTGGACCACATGTTAGTCACACTCTTTAATGCATTATTGGAAGGTACTCAGATATTGTGGAGATGGCTGTTGTATAAAAAGCTGTGCAGAATAGAAACTAGCAAGTGAGAAGCTATTGAGCAGAAATGAAAATAGAATTAAATTGTCCAACTGTGCAGCTCTGGTATTCTATTTTCTTGTATGTAATTTAACAGGCTTTGCTCTGTTCTCCAGAATACTTCATTGGGCCAAATTCATCTGTGTGTAACTCCATTGACTTTAATACACTCATAGAAGAGTTTAGTTTCCTCTGTTGTATGTTGGATGTTTTATGCATGCAGCATCATTCCTAGGAGAAGATTACTTAAAGATAAAAAYGTCACCTACATTTCAAGACATGGTCCATCCTCCACTTGAGACCCAAGAGAGCAAAATAAAAATGTCAGTAAATTAAGAATTGGCAGTTGTCCAGGAAAATAAGTTAAAATGTTTTTTAAATTGTTTTTCATAGTTTCTTGAGAAACATTTCTATGGTGTTGGAAAGGAAGATGTTTCATGAGAGGGTTTTGTTTATCTTATATTTAATTCATTTCAATTTTCATGATTTAAAACCTTAAGTCAGCTACAGAGACTAATTAGGCAATGCAATAACAAGGATTACTGAAATGTAATTATTATTTATTCAAATCAGTGGAAAGTTACCAGGGTTTATGTTAAAGACAATAGAAGCTAATGGAGAAAGAAGCAGAGGGGGTCAGTARGGATTTTAACTGCATATTGTCAACCACCCAGCAGTGCAAAAGGACCATCTAACCCCGAAATAGGGGCTTGCTGATATTGCCTCATGGGTTATTCATTTCTACCATAATTTTGAAACATGACCTCTTTTTAAAGAAAAATTATTGGGAAAAAATTATAAATAGGGTATGAACACTAGTATTACTAGCTGGTTGATGAAATAAAGTGTCAGGAAAAAGCTGCAGACATATATTTGCCCGATAATTTCACTGTATTTAAAATGTGTGGTTTTTTGCTCATTCTCTGAAAGACTCCAGACTGCTTAATTGCTGCAAGTCGCCACAGTTTTCATCTGCAGTTTTAACCCACCAGTTACTTCCCAGCTGCACTTYTACCATTCAAAAAGCCAATTCCAGCTGCATTTTAATTTCACTGCAAAGTTTCAACACTCCCCAAACAGAACAGTGCCCAGCTGATTGGCTCAATGTATCACCCTTACCCTCATCTCCTTCCTGAGCGTGCTCCAGCTAATGAACTTGTCAGGGCTGGTGTAATCAAATCAAGGCACGTTTTGGTACAGAACCAGAGTTAAATCTAGGCAAAGATTCTGATCTAAACTGGCTGATGCAGAACATCAGTATTAGCAGCCCAGATATGTTCTTCTCTCATCTAGCATGAATMATTTTGATTCAGTTGAACAAAAACATCCTCATTCTGGTCAATCCAAAAATTCTTCCATTTTACCCAGTCAGGTAAAATTTAAGATTTTGTGTAAACTGTCTTGCATTTAGTTATAGTTTCTGGAAATGGGGCCCAATGCCACTTAGAGTTCTAGATGCTGGTAACAAAAAGAGGCAGTCACTTAAAGCTGCAATTCCCTTTCTAGTTCTTCCCTGCTCTCAAATATCCCAGATTAATTTCTCCATCTCTCTGTTAATGTTACTTCCCCAAAGTCATAGGACATGAAGAAAGCAGGATGTGCATGTGTGTGTAATCACAACAACCCATGCTTCTTGCCAAGGGAAAATCRATATGTAAAATCACCTTATAGAGATTATTTTTCCATTTGGCAAAGAAGAGTTGTGCTTGTTTTCCTTCTGCACAGCCTTAGATCATGTGCATTTCTCTAACTTCAAGTGCTTGCACAAGAAAAGGCATAYGGCAGGGCACAATCACAGCCCGGAATGGTATCAAAAAAGACTTGAGGTGCAGACATGGCCAGGGCATGACTTTACAAAGAAAAGTTCAGCATGTAGGATCCTGAAGTCTCCTGCATTTCTGCAAATTTGAGRACTGTCACTTGCCACAGGGATCCAAGAGCTAAAATCCTTTCCTCTCAATGAAAGCACAGCTGTCACTTTCAGGCTAGTGACACCTTGGTGCTCCAGCAATGTATCACCACAGCTATGAGATTTGAGGAGTTCATTTTCCTTTACCTCCATAAATACGTGTCATCATTGTAATTTATTGGAACCACGCAGTGTCGTCAATACTAGTGTAAAAATTCATAATGATTTCCTTGCTCCTAGTAGTGTGTCATCTTCAGTTCAAACCTGAAGATACAAGTGATAAAAATTAATGTCCAGATGGATTATATGTATTGAAAACACAATTTTGTATTGTTMRTTTCATGTAATGTGTCTGAGTTCCAAAATGCTGCAACAAAGATCTGGTTTTGCTMCATAATCTTCTTATTTGTTTTTTAAATCTTTCACTCAGATTTATGCAGATGTTCAGTCTGCAGCTATGCAAAATTTCAGATGGTTGTAGACATAGAAAACAAGATCACAAGTCTGTACATAAGCAAAATCCCTCAGCAATGCTGACTTGAAAACCTGAGCTGACTGTCCCCACTTCATCTCTGCCTAGCTGGCTGATTAGCATTTGGTTTTTAACTTACCTCTTCAAAGTACAGCAAGTGTACAGCTTGGTTCTTCTGAAGCATTTATAAATTTGTACTCAGCATCTGAAATGGAACATCAGATGTCATCACACCTATCCTATCTGTCCTTGAKCTGGCATTAAGAGAAAGTGCTGATACACACTTCCACACTCAGRAAAATGTTCCTGGGTCTTACTGACAGACATTGCTCTGTTTCGACCACTGCTGTTATAAAAGCCCCTTGGAACAAAGACATCCTTTTTATTTTTGTGTGGCACTTAGCATCGTAATGTCCCAGTCTGTGACTAGGGCCCTGAGATGCAATGGGAATAGAAATAATGTTGTAATACAGGCACTTGGAAAATTCTGCTCAGCTGGCTTTCTCTTGCTAGAATTTGGCTTTGCTCTTGATGAGGTCATGTGAAAGGAGCATTTATTTATTTAGTCATTATTTTTGCATATGTACAAAAGGGTTCTGGAAGTGCACCCTCAGCACCTTTTGCACAGCTACAAATYATCTTTATAAAAATAACACTAAAGCAAAGTGCAGAGCAGCCACTCAAAAATAAATAGTTAAAAATACACTTGGCAAATGAAAAGCTGGAATCACATTTTCATATCAGTGAGTTTCTTCCCCCATCAGAGTTCTGTTCAGGAAAAAAAAAATGAGGGTCTTTATACTGAATRCACAGAGTCAACAGGAGATCTTTCAGTTTCAGAACTCAGTGAGTTCCAGAGCCTGAAAGCCAGATGTAAATTCCACGGAAGGCCTTCAGATTTCAAGTGACTTTCTTGACACAGCAAAGATGGGTGGTATCAGTGTGTGTGGGATTTCCCTGATCTTCTGTGTTCCGATCAATCAATACCTTATATCTATTCTTCCATCTATTCACGTCTTCAATATTAYATCAAAATTAGGAGAACAAGACTCACAGTGGATATAAAATATTGAGATAATTTTTCCATCAACAGCTGTGTAGGAAAGCAAGGATACAACAAAAAAATGCTGGGTCCTTAATAAGTTAGGGTCTCACCTAAAATAGAAATGATAGCTATCTGTTTCTGTTGCATTTCAAAGTATTTTATTTGGATTACAGTTGTTATACAAAAAATCTAAATACTTCATGGAACTAGTTCTGCTGAAAGTTTTGAATCACCTTCTGGGTGATGCTCTTTGTTCTACAGCACTGTAGTCTGGAAAGATGTAATTATTTAGTCATTTGGGCTGACTGGATTTGTCAGGCACTGCCAACTGAGTGATCTTCCTTGTGAGCAGTGTTGAAGATTTCTTTGTTTTAAATATAAAGTAACTTTTTACTTTGTTTTGTTTAAAAAATGCACATACATAATTTGCCATTCCTTCAGGAGAAAAGCATATAAAGCAAAAAATGTCAAACTTCCTCAGATATTCCCAGTAACCTYAACAAAATATAACTTAAATGTATAATGAGTTTCTACTTGTCCTACTGAATTGTAGGGGCTTTTTCTTATAAATGAAAATATATGCAAAAGGTCATCAACTATAATTTAGGGGCTTTACATCTGCAACACAGGAATGATAATAATATAGCCATTTCTCACAGCAATGCCAAAAAGATTAACTTTTAGGAGGCAGAGTACATATCTACATAATACTCTCAGTGGAAAGATGTAAAATTAAAGACTTCAGTGTGTATAAACTCATACAAAGCTCCTCCAAAAGCCAGAGTACCTTGACTCATCTGATGGCCAAGTCATARCTGAAGTAATTTCATCTCTTTAAAATCTGTTCTTGGGTTTCGGCACTCCAGCATCATTTCACATCAATTAGATACGCATTTCAGCTCTACCTTACCTAAAAGTATTTATATGAATGTAAAGATGACTTTTGTCACATTTTTACAAAATCAACCAGCTTGAACCTTACAGCAAAAACACAGATATTCTGTAGGGTTTCTGCCAATTCTGGAAAATGTATTTTCTGCTGACAAGCAATTAGCTTTCTGCTATCATTAAAAATTATTCAATGGCATTTTTACCATCTGTTACGGTGTGTACTCCTTTTTAATGCAATGAAATTTGACACTTAAGTGCAGGGGACAAAGGTTCCTACACAAGCAGGACTTATTTCAAAAACACCACAAAGAACTAGGCACCAGAACTATAATCTCTTTTCACATATTGCCGAAAGTGCAACATGTTTCTCACTCAGTTATGTCCCCAAATGACCTTACTGATGCAAAATCTTTTATTGGACTAAGTTCTTCCATCTGAAATGCTACAAAATGCTATAACCTAAGCTATTGGTCAGTAAGTCAGTAAGAAAAGGATATATGTTACTTCTTCCAGCCACARTATTAATTCATAATACCTTGCAGTTAGGGTGTTTTCTACGTGACTTACATTTTTTTTAAAAAGRAATTGTGATCCAGTGGAATCCTAAAGAAATTGAGGTTAACTCTTGGCAATTTCCTTTCTTTGTCTGAATAGTTAAGCAGTTATCTATCGCAAGTTAAAGATGTTTTCTTCCAGATCTTTTGATATTTATTTTTGAGAAGCTCTAGGTCATGTTGACATGCCAATGTTTTTCCATATACACAGACATTTATTTAATGTAATTTTTATGGCTACAAAGTGAATTGTATCGAAGTCAYCCTGTGAATCACTCCAAGTGTACCCCAGCAGAGATTGTTTATGAGGGGAACATTTTCTCATAACTTAGAGGGACATAAACATTCCCTATTTTTAGATGAGCCCACAGTGCTCTGTAGAGCAACCAGTTTCAGCCCAGACACACAGCCAGTTTCTGGCATTTATGTCACTTCCCCAGGGAGTCTATGACCAGGTCTCATATTTAAGTAATGATTAGAGAAAGAAACAAAGTATTAGATAACATCTAGGGTATTTTAAGTAACTTATGCCTGCATCTGTCTTGCCTATGCRCCATTCCTTGGATAGACTCTCTTCTTTGAGCCCTCACTAAGTCTGTGTGACTTGAACACAGGCAGCTGACATTTCAGAAATTACATCATGGAGCTCTTCGGCATTTCTCRGGGTTTGTAGAGTCATTGGTCATTCCTTAACAAATAATGCTTTCAGGCTGAGAAGGAGTTTGATTGCATGTTCTCAAGGCCATTGGGTTGGCCTTGTCTTTATGGGTCTTCAGTGTCAGTTAACAGGCATCTGCCTAGAAACTAAAGTTTTCTGAACTGGAACACTGCAGTTGTACAGAAAATATTTCCATAACCAGCTCTGTCAATCTGAAGTTCCTATGGAATATTACACAACAGAGAAACTCTTCATCTCCAGACTACAGAGTCTGCATTTTTCCATGGAGGCAAAAAGAATAATTCAGARCCACAAGGGGTACATTTAACACTATCCTGCACTATATTAATAATTATTAATATTAATATTRATAATTATKCATCTAATTACCTCAGAGCCTTGGTTCCAAAGCCAGCCTCTAGTCCAGRTGTACTAAAGACATCTGCAAATACTGGAGGCTGCTAGGAGGCAGGTCAAAGTTAAAAAAAGGGAAGCAATGCCCTAAACTGCAACTACAGCCAAAGGTATTGCTTGTTGCCCAGAGGTAAAAAAAAACTACTCAGGAGTCACAGGAAAGGAAACAAGATTGTTTATTCCCCTTTGTCTATGTTTTTATAAATAACATTGTGAGTTTTTCTTCTGATTCATGTTGGCAAATTTTCTTATCTCCGTCTACAGCTTTAAAACTCATTGAACACTGATCAGTGCTGCCAAAGAGCAACAGTGTTACCTACCATGTCAGTTGTCTCTATAACTCAGAYTCTGATGGAAGACATTTAGGGCTTTCACATCCTTGTCTTGAGRTATATACACGATTTTCAGTTTTCAGAATCTTAAAACATTGGTAGAAATAAGAAACAAAGAAGATTTAACACTAATGTAACATTAAACCAATAACAACAGATTAAATCCAGCCAAACTCCATAGTTCTAATAGAAGATAATTCTAGGAGGGAGATGTCTGACAAGAAAACAGCAGTGAAAGAAATGAACTAWTGATGTTGAAAGCCTGTTTTGAAAGCAAACACCCAGTTTGAGCCATTTTGCACAGAGCATGCAACAGGTTTACCTTACTTCCTAAAACTGAGTTTCTAGCTGAAAAGAAAATGTGGGAAAATCTGCAGGAACCTTTAAAAAAACCTAGAGGCCTGATGAAAATTATATATGTAGGACAAAGACCAATAAAAAGCACCTGTGTGAATAAATGATTAATATTGATTCCAGTTCTTATCTCTTAAAAGAAAAAAAAAACAAGGAAACGTTTAGTTCCAACTGTCAGGTTTGTCCCAGCACAGTCCACCAAAATAAAGAAACAGTACTATCTGCAGACTAATGCAGCTGAAATTGCATCTCTTGCTTCTATAACTTCTGCATATTTCCTATTCATGTGTATACTGCACCTGCATAATGCCCATTTGCATACTGGGTGTTTATACACACAGTCCTAACTTCAGCAGCCCTGACCCTCAGCAGAAAGGTCTTGTCATATTGCCTTAGAGATTATCCTTTGCAATTAATACTGATTGCATATGCCGGATTTGATTCTAATATGGTGCACGAAAATGCTGACAGAAAGCCACAGATAGGAGTAAATACCAAGAGCTGAAGCTAACATTCTCTATTACAGATGAGGATAGGAGTTTACAGCATTTTAACATGGCTGAACAGAGATAGGTAGCATAGTATCCAACCAYATCAGTCTGCTTCTGCTACAGCGGATCCCATTTTCCTTTACACTTACTTTTATGTTATATTTTTCTATTTCACATATTTCTGTACTACACTTTTAAACAATGTTGGCTTATGTATKAATAAGTTTCTGTCACTAGTTTCAYAACACTTTCMYTAAAAACATGTGAATAGCTATTACCATRTTTATATTATTATCATCAGAACGTACCATATAACTTTATCTCTCTAACCAACAAATATGACATTAAACCTTGGTGGAAAAAACAATAATTGCTTCATTTGTTTGTGTGAAAAACATGTTTYAGTTCTGAATATTCTGTGCTTGCATTGCAGCATTGGCCAAAGCAGAGGCTATAGGTTTTGTCATAGTAAGACAGACCCCTTCACTATTGCTTTTCTGAGCTGTAGTGAGAAATAGCAACCTTAACCTTGGTGGGACAGGGGAATGGAAACAGCAAGAGTGACCTTTTGCCAGCCTTCTTAAGAAGCCARCTAGACTTGGAACAGGTAATTGTTGGAAGAATCTAGTTCAGCATTTCTTCTCATTTCTTTAGATCCAGCAGTCAAGCCAATTCATCACAGAATTAGATGGAACTGTTGTCTAGACAGGGGTTTCAAACGTTTGACTGGTAAAACATGTTGTTCTCTCAAAGATGTTACAGATTCCTTTCTCTCTTTCACCATTTTTAGATTTAGATTTTTGGTTTTTTTTGTAAAGAAAAAATGATACTGCATATTATATCCCTTGTATAAGTCAGTATACTTAATTGATACCACAAGAATGAAGACTTGAAAATTTGTTTTCACCACCTTGGGGTCTGTCATGCATTTTTATCTGTTTAAAGTAAGACAGCTGTCTCTTGAAGCAGAATCCTTACCTTTGACACAATCAGAGAGTATAGTATCCAAAAGGTCAGTTATTTTTCACCCAGSTGTAACAGTAGAGACAGCTGACAAAATGGAAACATTTCTCTGCAGATGGTTGATGGTTTTGTAGAAGTGGAAACCAATKCAAGGCAGAGGAGAATCCAGGCTCTTTGGTAGAAGGTACACAAAAAAGTTTTACCCTAAGTAGTCTGGGGGCCATGGAGAGCCCTGAGCCTCTCTGTGCTGCTTAGATGGCTCCAGAGACCATGGGCTCCTTCTACATCCCACCTGTCAGAGACACAAACTCTGAACTTCCTTTACCTCACATCCATGTTTCCAGTGAAGGAAGGCATGGTGGAGAAACAGGCTTCCTCTGCTCTGCTTCTGCAATGGCTTCATTGCAGCACGAGTTAGTCTAGTCCAAAGAGACAGAGGAGAGGATGTCACAAAGGGTCTGAGAACTGGCACATGACTTGTGTCTTCATTAGTTTTATACCTGTTTCTATGGCTTTGCTTTGGATTTTTTTTTTTTTCTGTGCATAAAGTTGCCTCAGACATGCCCCTTATCACAATGGAAGATCCTGCATAATTAATTCTCAATATTATGGTCCCACTTGCTAATTAATTTATTCATTCTCTTGCTGTATAACTGTTTCTCTACTTAACTAACTGACTTTGGTAATAGTTCTCTGCATAATTGATTCATATTGCTGTTGATTCTCCCCATTTTTATTTAATATCAGAAATGATTTGCTGTATAACTGCTTCACTGCTTAACTCATTATCTACACAATTGCTTGGTATCATAATTGATTTACTGCTTAACTGTCTCACAGGATAATGAACAGCAAGTAATGGCCATCCACTTTTCAACTCCACTGCCCTTCCCTACATCCTCCTCTTCCTTTCTTTAYGTGACAACCCAAAGCTTTCCTGTCATCCATTTTACCTTCTCAGCCCAGTACAAAATGTCACTGCTAYCAGTTCATATTCAGATTCCTCCCGYCCCCWTTASTGTCCTTCCCCACCGCTCTCTCAGGTGCATCWCAGAGTTGTCACAGCTTCAGCTCGGGATCTGTCATATATTCACAACAAATCCTCACCCACATTTCCAAACCTTTATACTCATCTCTTCTGTCCTCCTTTCACTACTTTAGGTTCATGTCTGTACCCTCCATGGACTTTTTCACCTACTACTGACTCTGGTAACCTTTCTCTTGCACATTTACACCTGYAAGACACTTCTGGACTACTCCACAGTGCCCCTACTCTGCCTCCTCCTTGAAATCTTCCCTCAAACCCACATTTTCTGTACTGCACACAGTGCCTGATACACCAGAGGCTACTTCAGTATTACTATCCTCATATGACAGTGGTAAAACTTTAAAACTGCTGGCAACACACCCAGATTGCTTATGCATCCTTGCACGCACCATCACACTGCTCCTACTCCTAATTCTGTTCACAGCATAACATGTCCTTCTTAATAAGCACACATAGGCTGCTGACTTTGTCTTGTAAATTTGCACTGCCCTGCCTGAGATACCTGGGAAAAACTGTAAATAATAGATGCAATTCCAGAAAGTTAAAAAGCCAATGAATAATAATCCTTAGGAAGGAAAGATTCTTCCAGTAGAGATGAGCCCCAAATTCCAATCTATTCCTTCCCTTTTCCCTTGCTGGAAATTACTTTTTTTTTCCAAATCTTCTGCCATTATGAACCAGATCTCTGGGGAGCAGTTAAAATGCAGCACAGAAAGTCCTACCTGGCAATCCTACTGCAGGACTCCTTTTGGAAAAAAAGTAAGGCCATGCTGAGGGGACATGAAATTCTTATTTGCAACTTATCTGATTCCCTGTKTGTAAAGACAAAAAATAAGTAACTACTATGGATGATCTTCTCCCTTATTTCTGTCTTCCTGCAAATAGCAGTCAGAAGCAGCTGCTGCCCTTCCACGTCATGACAACAATTCCTCCTGCCTTATTCAGTCAAAGATGGTGAATACATAAATATTTTGTATACAAGGTAATTCTTGGGTTAGTAGGGAGAGATATTGATCCAAATTGTCCTCCATTGTAATGGCACTCAGTTTTGATAGCTTTAAACGCAGATGGTATTTATCCGTTCATTCTACAGGAAAAACACATCTGATGAGAACATAGTAGGATTTAATATTCTAATATATATGCCATTTCTTACTGCTGTCAACCATAGCACTTGAATAAATATTATACCTYCTTCCTTCAAGAAATCACAGCAGGGTTATTTCTGGCAATTGAACCAGCTTCCAGGGAGATGCACTCCGCTGGTGGTTTCTGCAAGCAGTTCGGTGCATGACCCCATTTTAAGATCTCTGGAATGGCTGTTTAGCGACTCAGAGGATCAGGTCAATTGGTTTAAACCTTGTCTGAGTCCCAAGGCTGAATTGGAGCGGCACTGACAGGCAGCACCAGCAGCAGTTACTGCTGCCACCTACGGGTAGGATCATTTTGGCTTTATTCCTCAGCGATCCTTTCTTCATTACAAGACATACGTACAAGTTCGCACGCATAAACAAATACAATGGAAGAAATTACATACTCATCACTGATTTGTCCCCTAAAAGGAAAACAAAATAACAGAGGAAGGACTTCACCTGTGCATCCCCTGAAAAGAATGAGAGAAGATTTTGAACACTTATCGGCTGTAGTCAAGGTAAAAAATGATATTGTTTTATTTTCTGCCTTCGGTGTTTTGGGTGCCACCTTCACTTTAAAACCACTGAGGCACGCTCATCCCTGACATCACAGCACTGAAATTACTCGAAATGCACCTTATCATTTGCATATTCATTCAAAAGCTATTATAGYCCTTTTCTTCCATTCAATGTGGGAAAGCATGCATGCACTGGTGACTCTCATTCTTTTCTATCCTGSGAGGTTTTTAGGTTTTCCCATTTAGAAATAAGAACGGGTTGGGGTATTCATCACCCCTGACAGCTGTTAATCCCCCTGAACTCTATACAATTTCTGTGTTAAAATATTTGGAGTAAGTTAACAGTACTAGTCAATGCTATTTTGTATTCCACTTGGGGTACTTTTAGGTCATTAGTCTCTCTCTGACAGTGGCTAGTCCCAGATGCTTGAGGTGCAAAGAGAAGRACCTCAATAGCAGAGAATTAATGCAAGGGCACAGGAACCAGTCTCTTGCTATTCTAGGGAACTGCACTGTAAAATCCCTTTCACACTCAGATATCTAAGAACTGAGTTCAGTTTTTGATCCCTCCTGATTCCTGTGGAGAAGCTTTTCCCTAGCTGTACTGTTGAGCAAAAAAACTTTTAATTTCTAATCTACATTTATTTACCGCCACTTTTCACCAAATGGTCTTTTACAGTAATGTTCTTTTTTCTTTTTTTTTCCTATCTACCTTTACTCTTCCATTTTGCTTACAGATGGAGACAAGAACCCCTCTCAAGCTTAGTTTTGCTTAGTTAAACRAGACAGCTTCTTTTTAATCACCTGCTTGAAAGGATGCTTCATTCCCCTTAATTATCCTGTTTACAGAAGGGTCTCAGTTTGAATATGGATTCATCTTCACTGTTCTGAATTGACCACAACTGTATTYCATACTTGAAATTACATTATAGTCAATGGTCAATGAAACTTTCCATTTGAACCACTGAAAATATCCTACTTGATACACCTTTGGGTTACATTTGGTTTCCCTGCAGCCATAGCACATTGGTGGGTCAACTAATACATCCCAGAGCTCACTTTGCCCTCCTTCAGTTTTCACCTAAAAGTACAGAAGATGTTGTAATTAGTCCTTATTTTTCACTTTGCGTTACTTTGCCATTTCTGTTACCCTAGTTTTTAAGGTCATTCACCACTTCTTCTTTCTCTGCAGATCTCATTTGTACAACCAAGGGGATTGTAACCCCATAGATAAGTGAATGCTGTGTGCCTGCAGGGATAAAGTTTTCAGGACACTAAGCATTTGCTTCATTTATAGTCTTTGAGCAGGGTTTATTGGTTTTCAAGGGGTAATGGATAGGTAAAAGCCAAGCATTAAGCGACTTAGAATCATGAAATAGCAGAAATTTTTTTGTCCTATCCTCTCCTGGCTTGCAACAGAAAGCCCAGTTACTGAAATGGATAACTCTGAAGCTACTGTAGCCTAYTGAAGGTGTCTCCAGAACTCTGTGAATCTACCTGCTCAGTAGTTAGCACACAACAAACTTCAACATGTAGAAAGTGGTCCAAAATGGGATCTGGAAGATCACAGAGTCATGGAATGGCTTGGCTTGGGAAAGAGCATCTGGTTCCAACGCCCACCGCCATGGGCARGAATATCTTCCACTTAGACTACGTTGCTCAGAGCCCCATCCARCCTGGCCTTGAAYGCTTCCAGGGATGGGGCATTCCCAGCTTCTCTGGGCAAGTTGCTCCAGTGCTTCAYCAYCCTCACAGTAAAGAATTTCTTACTAATAAACCAACTCTCTTTCAAGTTTAAAGTCATTCCACCCTGTCCCGCTACTACCCACCCTCGTCATTAGAGCCTCTCCATCGTTCTTGTAGGCCCCCTTTCGGTCCCAGAAGGTGCTACAAACTCCTCTGGAGCCTTCTCTTCTCCAGGCTGAACAACCCCAACTTTCTCAGCCAGCTCTCCTGCAGAAAAGGTTCTCCAGCCYTCTGATAATGTTCCTGACCCTCCTCTGGACTCGCTCCAGCAGGTCCATGCCCATCATCTGTTTGGGACCCTAAGCTGGATATACTATTCCAAGTGGGCTCCCACAAGAGCTGAGTATAGGGGGGGCATCACCTCCCTCAACCTGGAGACATGACAGTGGAAAGGGGAAAAAAAAGAAAATGTTGATCTCTGACACAAAGATAGAAAGTCTTTTGCATCTTTGCACCAGGACATCTATGTAGCTCATGGTGGTGACTTTGCTTTCATTAGAGGAAATGAAAAGGGGCACTGTGTGATAACCAGCATGTGTGGGCGCATTTGACGCTGAATGGGCTGGCTCCAGTTGCAGTCAGAGCCTCCATCTGTACAGCATTTCTGCCACACATTGTCTGCCATTGTGTCCAAGCACAAAATACAACTGCAAAATGCAAACTGGCAGATGATATAGAAGATACTTCAGTAGTCATAACCTTTCCTTYCAATTGTCATAGCAAGTGCAGGGCTTTGAACGGGATCATTGAAGAAAGTATCAAAGAAAAYGCACTGCAACAGTTTCTGAATCAAACACAGAATGAAGACAACTGCCTGCAGATCACAGTGTCAGAAATCAGTCATGATTGCATTAGCAATTGCCATGCTAATGCCAGGCAATGTGCATACACCAGCCAAGCAGCTACAGTGAATATTAGGCATATTTCTGCTTTTACTTACAATGAAAACACACACGGTTGTGCAAGTCAGTCCACGAGCCCATGATCATCARCAGAAATTGATGTTTGTGCAGTCTGCAAGTATAATAATGTCTCTCGGATATACTCAAGTAATATTTTTAGTTTATTTTGTAAAAACACCAATGGCTTCTACTCTTCCAATGGCTTTATCACCACAGCAGCTGGAGGGAGGCACTGCTAAAGACCTGCTGGCCTTGTGTACATACAGTCTCAGCTGCAGTGACAGTGCCATGTGTCAGAGTGGATCACCTACCTTTTCGTTTATACAGATACGCCTGAATGATGCCATTGTCATACTGATTTGCTGTAATTATTGATTTTAGTCGGAAGAAGAAAAGGTGCTGCATGCTTTTTTCTGGGGATTTGTATCAGAAAGAAACATCAACTTGCTCTGAAATAAGTGCTGCCTGGAGAAAATGGCAATGGGACAAATCGACTTCTTCTCCTATTAATTTCCTACAATAATTAAGAACAGGTGTGTTTTAAACACATATAGTGTTAGCTTTTGCAAATATTGAGTGCTATATGTACAATGTTGCCGTTTTTGCATAAGTAGCTTAGTTATACAGACACAGTGGTAAAATCATCACTGATGGGTTTGTTTTTCTTTTGTAACTCAGATATAGTTATAGAATACTTGTAGTTAAACTGWAKTGTTAYGACTTGTGACTTAAACATTTCCATAAAGGATATTTTTCATATTATAGCAAAACTATGCAAAAGCTGCAAAGAAAGTCACCAAAAAAACCTTTAATGAGGCCCTGGCAGCAGTGGTCCTTAAAGATAAGAAGCAGCTCAGAGCTGGGGAAAAGGATGSATACATTCACAAAGAGATCAGGATGCTTAACACCTTAGAGGTGAGAAAGCCATCGCCCCAAGACTCTCAGCTGCCAGGCCAGCACAGACCCTGACTGAGCAAGGGTAGGGGTGGAAGGAGCAGAGGCTTTGGGATGTGTCGTGAAAAGTCTCTAGTCAAGACAGCTCTTGGAACGTCCAAAGGAACCTGGCTGATGGGACCCTCCCAATCCCTCAGACACAACCGTATCTGCAGTGGACAGGCCAGGGGCGTCATGACCCATTAGGGACCCCTGCTACAGACACTTCTCCATCAAAAAGGACCATCCGCTGAAACTACGGAATAGGGGTCACACGCACGCGACCCCAGGAGCATAAACATAATCACTGCTTATGCTCTAAAAAAGTGGATCCATGTTAAACAATTTCTAAAAAAGTTTGAATATACATAAATGCCTATGAATAGGCATTAGGCTGATGCAATACAAAATGCATTTAAAGATGTCTCCTGTCAACAGCAGGTGTGCCTCTGGCAGACCTTCAAGCACCCGGCATTGGTGCATCCTGTTGTTTTTATGTACCCTATTGTCATTTATTAAAACGTTTTCAATTTTAACAGGAGAGTGAACCTCATTTTTCACAGGTGTCTTAAAAACAGCACATAAAGAAAAAGCCTTGTTTTCCTGTGTTTCCCAGAAACCTGTATTTTTGGCAGAACCAAACATACAGCACACTTGACCATACACACATACCACTCTAGTGCTTAAGACAACTGTTCAATGATTAAGGCTCCAGACCCACCAAAGTCGCCCAGTCTTGCGCGTTACTTGACTAATAACCTCAAGCCCCGAAACGTCAGTCCCACAGCAGAGCGACAAGTTTTGCCTAAAGTTGTTTGTCTGCTTTAGTGGTTTAGGGCTTACAGTGGCAGTGCTGCACTGACGGTAGGACTAGATGATCTCCAAGCTCTCTTCCAGTCTTGACGATCCTATGATCCCGATTTTATGATTCTGTGACCGAGGGAGCGTCCGCGGGGATCGAGCCCGCACCGTCCGGCAGACACCGGGCCCGCCCGCGCAGCTCTTCTGGCGGCGGCCGCCGAGTGAGCCGTAGAATCAACCGCGGTCTCGTGCAGCGTCACCTGCCGCGTTTGGCCGCGTCCCGGAGGCGGAAGCGGGACGGCGCCTGTGGCGGAAGTGAGACGCCGGGGCGGTGTGCGCTCAGCGATGGCATCCCAGTAGCGGCGACAGCAGCAGCGGTTTCCCTCCTTCCCTTGCCCGTTTGCGCCGGCGGGGCCGGGTGGCGCGGCCATGGCCAGGGCCCAGGCGGCGGCGGCGGCGAGCGGCGGGGGGCGGGCGCTGCCTGCGGGAATGGCGGGGCCGGGGAGCTCGGGGAAGGGGCTGGAGTGCACGTCCCCTGCAGAGCAGCTGAGGGAGCTGGGGGTGTTTAGCCTGGCGGAAGGGAAGCTCAGGGGAAACTTTGTTGCTCTCTACAGCTACTCGAGAGGAGGATGTAGCAAAGTGCAGGTCGGCCTCTTCTCCCGGGCAACCAGCGACAGGATAAGAAGACATAGCCTCAAGGTGCGCCAGGGGAGGTTTAGGCTGGACATTAGGAAGAATTCTTCACAGAAAAAGTGACTCACTTTTGGAATGTGGGCTGYCCAGGGAAGTGCTGGAGTTATTGTCCCTGGAGGTGGTTAAGGACGTGGCACTCAGTGCCATGGCCTGGTTGACRTGGTGATGTTCGGTCATAGTTTGCCCTCGATGATCTCAAAGGTCTKTTCCAACCTAATTGATCCTATGATTCTGCCTCCTGGCGATTCGTCTCATGCCCCACCTCACGTTCATTCTGTCAGGGTAGTTCATGCACTTTGTATCCCAGTAGAAACAACACACTTAGTTTGGCATTCARTGTTGGAAATATTTTCTATAAAAACAGTAAATGGCAAATTGTGAGTGATTACTTTTTGTCTAACAGGCAAGTGATGAAGGTTTACTGCTTTAATAATGAAGGGACAGAGTGTGTGGATTTTAGGCCTCATAGCTTTGAAGTGCTCACAGGTCCCCCCTGCTGCAGTGATTCCAGTAAAGGAAGAGGTGCCGACCCTGTCACTTGGTGGRATTTTTCCCACATTATATTACCCTTAGAGAGCATCTCAGAAGGGCAGCAGGAGCATAGTGTCCTGTTTTCCAGCTCTTGCCTATAAAACTTGTTGGTCAGATGTCTTTTCACTTCCAAGCAAGCTGTGGTAATCTCAACACCAAGTATTTTGTCATAAGTGTGAAATATTCAAGGTAGTAAGGAAACTCCTGTAAAGCAGATATGTTGGTAAAATATTCTTTCTTAAAAATAACTTTGGTTTTGTTTATTTTCTTTTTTTTTTTTTCAGATGTAAGCATCTCTGTGTCATCATCTGTACAAAGCAAAGAGAATATTTCCTTACTGGGAAATAGGAGGCTTTATTTTGACACTCATGCGCTAGTATGCCTCTTGGAAGAAAATGGTAATTTGTTTGAAATAAGTAGCTATTTTTAATGTCTTTCATGTGTGGTGTTTTAGTTTGCAAAGTGTGTTACTTTTCCTTGACATGCAGTGTTACACCTTGAGTTTTATAGATTTTTTGGGCTTATCTATATAAGATACCTTACCCCAGGTAAGGATATATACAATTTTCTTCAGCTTCAAAAAGGRAACAGTGAGCTTATGTAACTTTGTTTGGAATAATTTATTACCCAGTTTTATTACTGGTAGTTAAAATGCTAAGAAAAAGAAAGAAAATTTTAGAACTGACAGCAAAAAAATCCAGACTTTTTAAGGTAGTGGTTTAAACTGTATTAATGGGATTCCTTCATATTTAGTGTATTGCACTTTGAATATGCAGCAGTGTATTACAATTGGGTGGAATATGCAGACTACTTTGTCTGTACAGTGCAGCTTTTAGGATAAAATGTAGAATGCTCTATAAAATAACATTATGCTAAAATATAGATAAGGGAATTGATTATTTTGGGTTCGATGCTGAGATGAGAGAGGTTCCTTAAGGTGAAGCTCAGTACAGCTAAAGTGACTTGTAACAGCTCTCCATTCCTGAAAAGGAGAGGTCCTAGTCCCTTTCCCCTGCCAGGTGGTTTCTTCTTTTTCTGYGTGCCAGGAGCTTCTCAGGAAACACTGCAACTCCTCTGCTTGATTGGTATTCCGAGCCACTAGTTTAATGAGCTGCTGGATCAGTTGAGTGAGTACAGGTCAGAGTATCACAAGGAGGGATAAGGGGAGAGGGAGCCTTTTGGTGGTAGTAAACCATTAGCTATTGAAAGTGACTTGCTCTCAGCTGTGCTTGCTGATGCTGAACTGCTGGTTAGTTTGAAATAATCATGCTTTTGCAAGTGTTTCTTTTCATAATTATTAACTCTTGTTTGTGACATTTTTACTCCTACATTTTGAGGGTGGAAAAGATGGAAGTATTTTTAGGGACAGTGTTTTGCTATAGTTCCCAATCTATTCAGTTTAAAAGGTTTCTAATAGGCACTCTGAAGCTTGTAGACCTGAAATCAGGGTAGTTTGCTTCGATTTTAATTGTTGAGTTTTGTACATCTTCATTGGCACTGAATTTTTATAGTATAATGAAGTAAATATCTGCTTTTCAGCGTCAGAATTCTTGCTTGCTCATGGAAGTAACCACATGTGAGAGGTGACATTCCTCAATAACTCTAGAAAACTCCTGTTTATCTGCTGACAGTATAACAGTGCTGTACTACTGGAGCAGTCATCTGTGTCACAGACATAATTTTGGGGTGGGAAAACTTGGAGGTACTGACCAGTTATGTTCTTTTGTTAGTGCTGGATCAAGAGGTGTTTTATGTTTCGTAACTGACATTCATTGCAACTTGGTACTGAGTATCAGCAAGTGGAATTTCTGTAAACTGTCTGGATTTGGATCTCTCTCTTAATGTTGTGTTTTGTTTTGCTTAGGGTTCACTACCCAGCAGTCAGAGGTCATTGTGTCTGCATTAGTGAAAATCATGAATACCAACCTGGATATGATTTACAAGGACATGGTCACCAAAGTACAGCAGGTTAGATCAAAGCCAATGGTGGGGTTAATGTAAATTAAAGTCTGGTATGCCTGCTAATGAAATATATGTTACTATTTATTACTTAGAAATTGTATTTTAAAAGTTTGAAGGTGAAGAGCAAACATTCCTCTGTATCTATGAACTAGTKAATTTTGTCTTGAGTTTATCAGATAGTTACCAAAGTGTTGTGACGGACCTTGAGATTTTAGTACTATATTTTTTTATAGTAGCATGACACAGAGTTACTGAGAAGGCTTAGACAGGCATAAGAGGGATTAAATGCATGGCTTTGGATTTCTACATGTATTCTTTTGTCAACTTGTAACAAGGTAGTACAGATTCCCTCAGTTATTTACTACCCTATTATGAGGTACATTTTTATTTATCTTTGTGTCTCACAGGGACATTTATGTTGTATTAAAAGCTAGCTGAAATACAGCCCCTGGGGCTGCTCTGTTAGCCTGGGGTTCACAGCCCCAGGTCACCTTCTGAATATAATCTATAACTGCTTCATAGTAACCAGGCTGCTCTCTTGAGACATGAGAAAACAGCAGTTGCTGCCTCTGTTGTCTTGGCAGAAGAGAATCTCATTAAAACGTGGGATACTGCAAAAGTGATTTTTGTGCTGCTTTCCATCTAAGGAAGTTTCAGGCCATCCTTACTAGCTTTYAGATTGTACGCAAACCAGATATGGGAGTCCTTCCTTCTCTTGTGTTCAATTTGTTCCGCAATCRCTCAGGCAATGCCATGTTACAGGGTCCTTTTCTCCTGTGGTTAGATGTATTTTACAATAAGCAGCCTCAGCCTCCTTCTATGCCTAACTTTATTGAATGAAAGTTGTTTTGTGTTTAATTAAATGTTGCTACTGATAGTAGATGTTTTCTGAGACTTGGATTTGACTGTCAAACAACTTTCTGCCTTTAAGATGCAATGTATGGGTTAGTATGGCAGCTCAGGAAGTGTGTGTGCAATGAGCACCGAGCCACATCATAAACCTGTACTTCCTTATAGTCTTTGTTTGCATGAGGGCTTCTGCAGAAAGAGTACGAGGAATTGAAAGAAAGAGTTGGAATGGTGTGGACCAGCTATTACCAAAGTATTACCTTGGTTAGATAAAACCTTAGGGAAAAACAGATATACACTTTGTATGTATAGACRTGAAGAAGAGAAAGAATATGGAAAATTCTGGTCGCTGCTGAGTCTACTGAGGAGAAGAGAGAACAAGAGCAATGTGGAGACACCGAGGTGTAAGAAAAGAGATGTCCATGCAGTATTTTTTGTGTAGACTTTTTGTAATGTGTCCAGAACACTGACCCTTTTTTCTCAGTCTTGTGGTGAGGTAGTCTGGAGAGTCATCTTTAGATTCTGCTTAGAAATATAAATGCTTCAAGTTGGAATAACATTTTGTAACAAAACTGAAATTAGAGTGCTGTGTCAGATTTTTAATCCAGAACCAAAAACAAGGGACTACTTATTAGAGGAAGATCTTCAGTAGAGAAGGCAGTTCTTGTTTCTCGGTGTGGGTAGTGTAGGATCTAGAATAATGTCTACAGACTTTTCCATCCTTGAAAGTTGCCGAGAATTCTTACTTGTCTTCTGTCAGTTGAGTGTAATGGACTAAGAAGAGCAGTTCAGAGTATTAGTGCTTGATTCTGAGTAGTGAGGCAGAATGACTTCCTTGCAGGGAGAGGCAAATAAGGAGGTAATTACAGAAGAGTATGGTTGTGCTGAGGAATTTTGGTCTGAAGACCAGATTTCCTCATTTGGCTCAGAGACCACTCTCCCTAATGCCYTTGCTAGCTTAAGAATTTGAAAACTTGGAAGCAAATGTTTCCTAGGCTAATAATTGAATTATTCTAATCTGTGTTAGCACTGCCAATTTTGTCAGACATTACCGACATTTGAGTCTAATTTGCTTATTTTGTCACTGTCATTTTATCTAGCTTTTTGAAACTTGGATAATCAATCTGAAATTGCTGAATTAAAAATTTCACAGTATCAAAATAGTCTATTATATTTATAGGCACAGATGAGAAAAAGCATTATAGTTGTAATATGTTCTGATGTTCTTCCTTCTTTTAAAGGAAATTGCGCTTCAGCAAGTAATGTCCCATATTGGCGGTGTGAAAAAGGACATGATTATTTTGGAAAAAAGTGAATTTTCAGCACTTCGTTCAGAAAATGAGGTAAAGATCAGTGTTTTGGGAAGTCTTTTTTTTTTTTCCTAATGATGTAGAAAAGCATCTTGTACCCAAAGAAATGACTGGGGCTCGGATGATTTGGCATCTTCATTAATGATCTTGTTGATGGAGCAGAGCAGAGGTCACCTTCAGCAAGTCTGCAGGTGATCCAAAGCTGGGAGCAGYGGCTGATACACCAGGCAATTCTGGTGCCATTCATGGAGACATCAACAAGCTGGAAAAATGGGATGACTTCAATCTCATGAAGTGGAATAAATGGAAATGCCCAGTCCTGACCCTAGGGAATACTCATAGGCACCGGACAGGCTGGGGGTGACCAAATGGAAAATGGCTTGGCAGGAAAGGCCTGGTGGACTCCAAGTTGACCATGAACCAGTGATGAGCCCTTGTGGCCAGAGCAGCCAGTGGCCTCCTGGGCTGTGTTAGGAGGGCTGCCAGTGGGACACTGCTRATTTCTGCCTTGTGCTGTTTTTTTGGAAGGGCACAGTACTGAGTAAACATGCATGTGTATTCATCTATACACATACTGAGGATGTAGAATATTGATTGGTTTGTTTGCCTTTTCATATTRTGAATTATAGTCACTGTTACTGAACATGCAAATTCAGGAGATTTCTAGATTGTGTGGTTTTATATACAGTAATAAAGTCTACAATTTTTTTTCCCACTCTCACAGAAAATAAAACTTGAACTCCAGCAGATAAAGAAGCAAGTCATGGTAAGATACCATACCAAATTAATTAAGAATTAACACCTGCCTAGTTTGCTTGGAAAAAAAATAACGAGTGTTACTTTCAAAATTTTATTTTCTAACCTGTGCTTAATTGTTGTGATACATGTGATACTGGAATTGCTGCTCACACTGCACTGTGAGCTGCAGCAAAGACAATTTCATGCATACTTCATTTATGGGGACAGGAAACTGAATAATACGAGAGGTGAATCAAAATATAACTGAAGATATTTTTACTTATATGTCCTTAAATCAGATTCAGAAAGTAGCTGCCATGTCATGGTTAAGGCTGAGTGAAGTTCTATATCCAGGGCTCCCTGTACATTAAAGATACAGCATATGTTTAAAATTACAGTACTTACTAACTTTGGGGGTTTGATTGTTTGGTTTGGTGGGTTTTTTGTTTCTTTATTCTCTGAAGACTTACCTGTTGTCCAGAATTTCAAATTGTCTTTAAATGGCTTTATAAGGCCACCAAGTTTGGAACCACTATGTGTGGTGTCATGTGTTTGGGAGCAAATGACCATTGCAAGAAAATGGGCTCTGAGTGGAAAACTTACGCTATTTTAAAATACATTTAGCATCTAAGTTTTGAATTGTAACTTATTTTATGGTTTTAGGTGCATATGAATGAGTTAATGTAGCTCACCTGTAGAGCATTAAGAATCTGAGTCATCTTTTCTTAAAAGCTAGATGTCTTTATATTTTACCTTTAATTGTAATTCTCGCAAGGGCAAGTTATTTTGTGYTTGCTCATACAAAAAGGCACAATGTAAAACTTCAAGAAAAAATATCTTTTTTGTTTACCAAACTGTAATGTATTCTGTTGCAATGACAACTAATGATAAACCAATTAAAATTCAAACATAGATATTGAGTCTAATCCTTTTTAATGCTAACCTAATAAGTTGGCATTGGCCTACTTGAGAAATGCTTACTCGGTCCTAGCAGTAGAATCTCCCAGAATATCAGCAATCTTTTGCTTCTCCCACACATTCATTTGATCAGCAGTTTGCCGCATGACAAACTGTCAGCTGGCTGGAATTCCTGCCAGGAAGTTGCATTAACATGGCAGCTGTCACCAGGGCAAGCAGGACTCACAGCTATTGATAAAGTAAAATACAAGTGTAGAACCTACAGTCGTTTTAAAAAGTTAGGTGTTTAAAAATGTAAGAAATGTTTCCTGACTTCTAAAATATCTGTAGCTTTTTCTGAAAGGCGTAGATGTAGTCTTTAGAAACAGGGGTGGGTTTTTTTACATTAGGAGGTGAGAAACTGCTTTGGATGTTATTTTGAGATCAAGATTGCTTCGTGGAAGAAATCCAACTTACAGGTGTAACCAGGCATGGGTTTCTACATACCAGAGAGAGTTACAGGATGTATGAAACATTTTCTGCATATATAGGATGGTGTACTCTCAATTAGCTGCTCTTCTCAGGGTTGAAAGTAATTTTTAGTTTTTGGTTCTGAGATCAAGTTTATACTACAGAACACCATATTTCCCAGGTGAAGAACAGAAATACTTAATACTTTTGAAAATTATATACATTAATTGGAAAGAAGCTAGATTAATGAGATATATACAGAAAGATACAATATRTTTGTCTAATTCTTTCTGCTTATGATTAAACAGAAAATCTTGCTTGCTGCTTTATCAATTTTTTCCATTAGGATGAAATTACCAAAGTTCGTGCAGATAACAAGTTAAACCTAAACCTAGAGAAGAGCAGAGTAAAAGAACTGGTAAGTTTTGGTTACTTTCTTGTAGAAACATCTCAACACTGAGTAATCTCCAAATTTGGGTAAGAGCATCTTACCCAAAGAGCATTTTCATACTAACCTATAGTATCACTCAGCTTCAAGATGTTATTAATCCAAGTTATTTATCTTTGTGCTGGTATATGCAAAGTGCCATGTTTGGGTCTGTATGTCTTAACCTATTTTGATCTTGTTATAATAGCAGGCTTAACACATTACACTAAATATATTAGATATTTAATCTAATCTGCTGACTAGCTGCCCAGAGGGTTTTCTATTTTAWTAGTATATCTCTTTCTCTATTTACACACTTAATTTAGTTTACAGATTTTGTTGAATCATCATTGAAGATGTTTCATTTCCCTGTATCTAGTTTGTCAAAAAATACCTGATGTGGAACAAGCTGTATTTTTTTTTCATATTGTTTTTGCGCTTTGGAATACCTGGTAGATGTGAATTGATTATTGTAAATTGATAATTGTAAATTAGGGTAATATAGATGAAAAATTAAAATATGAAAAAGTTTTGGCATTATACATAACACTCTGTTTAGAGTTCTGTTCACATAGAYTTTTCTTTTCAGTAGCTTTTAGAATCTCGATGAAATGGCAAATTCTAAATTGAAAGATCTTATAATTACTTTTTCTAAATTATTATTATTTCTTACTCAATGCTTTTTCCCAGGTGTGTCATAAAGATATAATATTTATCTTCAATCCAGGCAGTAAGAACTGTAGATATTTATCTTCTGTGTGTGCCGCTTGAAGATTTTCACCATGATTAGTTTAGGTAGCAGCTGTGTCAATCATTCAGTATAATGACTAACAGTATGTTAGCCCATGGTAGATGCTTGAATAAAGTACAGTTTGAGCAGGTAGAATTCTTGTTTAAAGGTTAGTACTTCATGCTAATGTTTTATAAAAACATCATATGAAATGTAGTCATTGTTTAGATCATAAGTTTTGCAAAACTTCAGACTTAGAATATGAAACCACTGCAACAGTGATAAGTTAGACACCAATGTCTTCTTGTATATTCGTGTAGGGTGATGAAATCTGAATTTTTGTCTGTTGCGCAAAACACAACTTTATTTTGTCTCCCAGGAAAGGCAAACTCTGCACTGTCAACTTTCTCTTAAAAGTTGACCAGCTTTGTTGTGCCACTATAATTTCATAGTTTCTATGGAAACTGCTCTTCTTTTTTTTCCTCTCCCCACCCCACCATTTAATTGTGAGATCTGCAATGTGTGAACAGAAAAGGAAAAAGGCAGCTGAATGTGGAGCAGGTTGTAGCACATATGCTGAGTTTAGGGAAAGACATAATCCAGTATTTTCTATAGTAGGCACAGCATCATTGTTATATTTACTTCAATCATAATGTGAGGACTGAATATCCAGCTTTCTCAGATTAAAACTCAGGATAATTAAAGGTTACTGTGCATTCTTACTAAGTTACTTTTCAGAAGAGAAATGTCCAAAGTTTCAATTGTTTTAACTTGAAGCAGTAAGTAAAATGTTCTTATCCTTCAGTGTTACATGGAATAAGTGCTGAAAGAGAATTTCTTCATTTCTCTACACTGACATTGCCAGTCTTTAATGTTCCGAACTCTAAATGCTCTTTTATTTGTTATAGTTTATTATTTTATAATTTCTTCTACTTTATTTCTCAGRGAACACTACATTGCCTAGTACACATCTGTTTATGCTATGATTTATATCTTCAGTGTACAGATGTGATTTAAAAACTTGAAATACTGTACAAAAATTCATATATTCACCCATCACAGTGCCTCTAAGCTCACTGTTAAAAAACTCAAGATGTATCTGAATTGATACAAAACTGAACTTTTTCTGCACTGTGGAAAGCATGARCTTAAGAGGAGATCTCCCTGTTGAATTTCAGGATGGGGGAGGTTTAGTCTTGTCCTTCCTTCTTTTTTTTTTAGTACACTGTTATGTTTATGTTGTTAGAGATGTGGGGATGCCTTGCAGTAAAAGGCCAATTTCACTGTCTTAAACCTAAGATTAAAATCCTCGGTCTGACCTAGAGYATTCTAGATACAAAACAAAACTTTAAGAAACATCCAGAAAAAGCTTGCAGAATATAAATCATTCAGAAGATGTGCATTTGGCTAACTGCATCTRCTTAAAGTAAAACAGATGAACTATTTCAGTCCATAAAATTATTTTAATTCTTACGGTTCTTTTGTTACTGATCAGTTCATCAATGTGAGGTCCAATTCTTGCATTTCTATCCAAACAAAGTTTCAATTAGATTATTTTATAAATATTCTGCTATCTTGACACTGCCAAAAATGGAGATTTATATAAAATGTCTGAATTTCTTCTTTCATCCCTCTCATTTTGCAGAATCTAGTGACTCTTTCATTAATTGTAGACTTGCTGTTACTTGTTTTTATGTCATTTTCTACATTTGAAGCAGCCTGCTTTTAACTTCAATTTCACATCAGTCAAAAGTCGAAACAGAGGTCTAGATCTTTAAGGAGTGGTTTCAGTGCTGAGACATTTATGTAGATTTATCTGATTTTAATGTTAAAATGAAATAAGCTTCCAGAGTGAAGGAGAAATAAGGTGACTTCCCATGTGGGAATGTCAATWGATAAGGTTATTGGTGTGTAACTCAGGATTCTGAGATGGTGCCTGCTGACCTCAGTACTCTAGCTCACTATAGACTGGTGCTTTATCAGTTGTCTATGAATAATTTAATTTCTCCAGTAGTAGGGCAGGAACCATTATAGGTGTCAAGGTAAATCAAGCCTGTTCATGAGTCAGAAAGGTAACCTGCTTTAAAGGTGCGCTTCCTTGATTTGGATTTAACTTTTCCTTGGACCCAAATAGCCATAACTTAAAAACAAGTCACAGCCTCTGAAGATCCACAAACAAAAGGCTGCGCATGCCATACAAATGTTCTGTTATGAACAAATATACCATGAAATGGTAGAGGGCAGAACAATTAAAATTGTGAGTGCAGGGAGTGCTGGCTAAACATATTTTTAATAGCTGAGTTTGATGTGTTTTTAAAGTGTTCTTCCCTTCTTGAAGGTAGCAGATGGTTCAGTCTTGGTTGTGCTTGTATGTTCGATGGATTAGTCTRCTGTTCCAGAGTTACTGTTTGGAGTCATAGGTCCTTGTTTTTCAAAAATGCAAATCTGCCAGCCTTTCTTCCAGCTGCCTAATAATATACACAGTTTTTGTGGAAGATGAGTGTCTGATGAATTTGTTGCACTTCACATTTCTGAAGTATGCTTGTCAAAAGGACAGCAGTTATTCTACAATGCTTGCTCCCAAGTGTTGTCAGACAATAATCATGTCCAGATTATGTGTTCTGCATAATTTGGAAACAAAGAAACATGCTTTTAAGTGGAAAGGAAGTTTAAGGGTAGTTTCATGTTTAACTCTTTTTTTCTTCCCCCCTCTAGTATTCACTTAATGAAAGAAAACTGCTTGAAATGAGGACAGAAATAGTGGAATTGGTAAGAACTTAGTAGCTGATTATTACACGGCAAATCCTTTTGTACTTGTGTTATAGACCTAGTATCCTTTTTGGACTTGGTGATATCTTTATGCACTTTAACTTAAGTGCCTACAGAATAAAAAGTATGTATATTTATATTTCATGTATATTATTAGGCCCTCTGCATATATATGTAAGCTGTTCAGTAGTCACTTTGTTTTGAAACTTCATGCGTGTAGTATTTTCTATAGATGAAATTCCASTCATAATGTGAAATTAATTCTTCCCTCCACATTCAGAGAGAAAYTTACTGCTGGATTGATTTGTCTTCATTTTAGAGGAGGTTTTTACCCAGCACTACTACTGTTCTTTGTTTCCTTTCTRTAGTTCAGGGAATTATCCCTAGGAAGTCATCTAGCAGTAAATGATTAACTGATTTCACAGTGTTTTAGAAGTGCTGATTTGAAACTATCAGCAGCTCAGCAGCTGTTGTTCTCAGTTTAAAAGTTGGATTTTTCACTCTCTTCTGAGTAATAATTCTGTCCCATATTTTTTAGCAGAAGTTCTCTCTTCTGTAATAATTGAATTCTGAATTTGTAGCTGATTTTGTGGTAGAACTCATTGCAAGACAAAGACATTTCTATAACAGAAGACAAATTCTCAGTTTTTCTAATGATCCATAAATCTCTCTGCTCCACTATGATTTTGCGACAAGAGTCTCTTAGAATTCTCAATAACTCTTACAATTGAGCAGTGACTTTAGTSAGTAGGTTGAATGACAGATTGAAGTTAATGTTTATACTGTTGGATTCAGATAAGAAGGCATCCAGTTCTGCCAGTTTCTAAATTACTTGTTAAGGAACATATAATCACATAAACTTTCTGAGTTCACCAAATTATTCAATTCTTTGGATATAATCAGCTAAGAAGGAATTTGTTCTCTTTGAATAGGGTGATGACRTTAATAACACCAAGGTTGTGGACTCCATCCTTGTACATGTCATTCACTTCAGAGCTGGATTTAAGATCCTTGTGGATCCCTTCCAACTCAAAATATTCTGTAACTTCTGCAAGAATGCAAATTAACATGCATTTAAGGAGGAAGCAAAAACACTACTTGAAGGGATGCGTTAAATTTCTAAATAAACTAGGAAGTTTTCAAATTGCATCATTTTGTTGCTTTGTTTTTTAGCATGCACAACAAGACCGAGCTCTGACCCAAACAGACAGAAAAATAGACACAGAAGTTGCAGATCTGAAAACAATGCTCGAATCGCACAAACTCGATAATATTAAGTACTTAGCAGGTAAGGAATCTGGTGCTTGTCTCTGACAGTGAAACTRCCAAACATTGCTAAATGTTTGGCAAACTCTCAATTGACTGTATTCATAAAGGCCCCAATTGAGAAAAAAAAMCAAAACTTGAATTAGTCTTAGGCAAGATTAGGAACCTTATTTCTGTACTTAACCCAGACGAAGTTTCCAATGATTCACAACTYTATTTTGCATGGGCTTTTTTCACATTGTTGCCCTTCTTTATACTGTTAATATGTGTGATAAATTGAAAAGATTGCATRTTAACAGGGACCAAAAAGTTCTTCTGTACCTGGCTTAATTTACGTAAGCAGTCTGCTGCATGCACTGCTAGGATTTCTTCCTCCATCTGATGGAGATCTGTGTGCAAAAAGGACCATTTCATTTTTTTTGACTGTTCAAGGCCACATGTTCTTTAAACTTCCTTATTTGTACAAGTGCATGGAGAAAATACTRTATATGTGTGCCTACGTTATTGCCCTAGGTAACTTTGTGATTTTGACATTTTATTACTGGGTGTGCAGTACTATTAAATGAGGTTTGCAGTAGAAAATTATTCTTCTGATTTAGATTTTCTGATTATGTTTTCACTGTGTGTTTTATCAAAAGTACGATCACTTAAGCCTATTCATAGTACYGTATTTCAGACATGTCCTTTAGGGAGGACCAATAAAATAGAAAATAAAAGGTGTTTTATTAAAATGGGAGGAAATTATTTCCCTTACCATTCCTACTCAAAAACAAGTTGAACTCTACATAGAAGAAAAAATAATACATAATCATTTGCATTGTGTTTGAACTGCTCCTGTTAGAAACAAAGGCAAAAATCTTTTGTGTGTATATAAATTTTGAAATAAAAATTTGATTTAAGTAGAAATTTTAAAAATGGAAGACTGATAAGCCTTGTTTAAAATGGCTTTCATTTATTTGTTTGCTAAATACTTGACTGTGATTTATTAATCCTGTTGCTTATTTCCACATCTTACACCTGTAACTTGCTATATTGATCTTTTTGGAATGRTAAGCAAGAAAGGGTTTCTTTCAGCCTTTTGACAGTTTTCCAGCATTCTCTTTGTTTTTTCTCTCCTTATTTGTCATTTTTATACCCCTCCTGCCTTGAAATGGTTTGTTGTAAATRAAAAAACTTAATTTCTCACATGGGRGTGGGGAGTTCATTGAACTCTTAGTATTGTGGTAAGATTCTTTCCAAAGAGATGTTTTGAGAGCTATTGATTTAATATTATTTAATGTCAATGTTAATGCCATTTTCCTCCCCATCTTTTTTTCTTTCAGGTTCAGTATTTACATGCCTTACTGTAGCACTGGGATTTTATCGTTTATGGATATAACAAAACACAAATTTAAAGGGACTTCTTCATCTGAAATTCTGAAAAACAGAAGTTTTTAATCTTTGCCTGGATTTTAACCAAATCTTGACTGTTTTATTTATTATTTTGTAAAGCAGACTGTGTTGAGAATGTAACCAAAGACGTGCCTAGAAACAAACTGTGCACATACCTTGCATATRTTGAACCTTACCTCCGACAGAAGCACTTCTGCCGTTTCCCTCCATTCTGAGCTGCCAGGTACCTGCTGCTCCCAAGTGTCCTACACAGGCAAAGGCGCATTCGTGCAAATCAAGTGGACCTGCATGCTGTAGAGAAAACCAATGGAATTATGTTCCATTGCCTGTTCAGACATGCTGGCCAAACTCAGTTGTGTGTATTGGACTGAAGTATTGATTATTMGTGTATAACTGAAGCTATGCATTCTGTGGCTTGGAGGCACTCTTGTATAAGTGGAGTTTATGCTAACTGAATCATGCTTACTTCCCTCCCTCTGACACTTGCTCATACAGTTACTATGATCAAATATTTGTTTGGCTATTTTTGTAACCTAGCTATCAGCTTATTTTCCAGATGGCTGCCCAATCAGTTGTGTTGATGAGTGACKACTTTGTAAAGAAAGCACTGTTTGCTGCTAGCTTTGTTTGTAAGGTAGTTGTAGAGATTTTTGGGAATAACTTGCCTTTGGTATACATAAATATCTGATACTCATTCCATATGCTAACTGCTAGCCTTACCACTTTAACTGGAAGTTTGAAATGCAGTAAAATACACTAGTTATGTTAATTTGTAGTAAATAATACAAAGTGTCTCAGATTATGGAAGTTATGAATCAGGGTCTTAGGCAAGAGAACTGCAGTACCAGAAGACAACAGTCTTCTGGGGCTTTTATTGTTTCATTTTTTAAAAATCATGTTGATTCATCAAATGTGGAASTCTGATAGTGATTATGTAATGAAAGCAGTGAGGGACACCTGTGAAGATGTTTAATCCACTTCTGAACAAACCCACGTGAAGCAGTAAGTGCCACCACTGAAAGGAGTGAAGAAAGGTGTCCAGTGTATCCAGGTRTCTATCATTCTTCCACTGTTGTAATGACTGCTTTAGCAGCAGAGCTGCCATCTGTGTTCCTTCATTTAAGGGAAATTTCCCTTTCCTGCTTGCTCTTGGGAGAGGAGCTCAGTTTATGCACTGGTGATAAATGCTGTTAGAGCACAATAATGGCTTTGCTTGATGTAAGTAAAGATTTTTGGCTACTTTGTGCCTATACTGTAATAACCATTTAACATTTTTGTGGTTGGAAGTGCCAACTTTGATCATGTGCAAGGGCAGAGGAAGAGATGGATGCCTGTAACAATACTATACTGGCCTGAAATAAAGAATTTTGAATATTTCATAGAATATTATGAGTTTTCWTTATAAATGCAGCTTTCTCATTTGAAAACAGTCTTTGCTTGAAGGTAAGTCACTGCTCATAGCAAGTCTTTTAAGCTAAGAATTTGGAAACTCAACAGCCCCTCCAAAGACACTGAAGAGGAATAATATAAGGAAAATTATTATTGCAGAATAAGTTAACAACCCCTCTAAACTAATGAATTTATATTCAAGAACTTCACTTTTCTGTGTTTAGAAAATTATATTTTATGCAAAGCTACAGGATTTGACACCTTCTCAAATTAGACAAGCAATAATTCAATTTTTAGAATGACTTTGCTGTTGGTCTTMTCCTCCCAAGGCAGATGGTTCTATACATGTCCATATAATCAGTACATGTTGGTCTGCAGGCTTRACAAATAGTCAAGCATCTGACAAAGTTGCTAAAATAACTATTTAAGACTAATTTTAAATACAGAGTCTATCCTGCTAAAAACAGATACTGTGCAAATAAATTTCTATTTAGGGCAGGTGGAAGAAGGAAGTGAAAGATTACAGACTAGCAGCATCTTGGAATTACCAAAGTGTCAGCAAACTGGCACTTCTTGGTGAGTGTTTAAGCAAGGAATAAAGTTAGTGTCGTTCAGGAATCACCTCCCTCACGCTCCTGACCACTCTCCTTTTGATACAGCYCAGGATACAATTGGCTTTCTGGGCTGTAAGTGTACATCTCTTGAATGAGGAGGGTCAAATGATCACTAAGGTCATAAATAAGAGACCTACATTGGCAATTCTACAAATTTGTTGCTGTAAGAATCTGTATCATGCTGTATATTGTTTCCAATTGGAATCAGTAGCTATTCTAAATGTATAGAGATACTTTTCTGACTTTGATTGTTAATTTGCACAGCTTTGTCAAAAGACGCAAGTGAAAAATAAACGAGATTGTTCTACTGTAAAACGACTTCAGCTGTGAAAATCTGCAGTAGCCCCCCAGTGATTCAGAAATCACAGAATATTTGCAGTTGGGAGGGACCCACAAGGTTCCAAGATCAAGGTTGATCAAGACCAACTCAGGTGAATGGCCTGTATGGGGATCAAACCCACAACCTTGGCATTGTTAGCATCATACTCTGACCAACTGACCTAACCTCATATAACTGTTCATTTCCTGCCTGGCATAAAAACAAATAAAAAAAAAGAATAAAAGAAAATAAAATGTTAGAACTCTCAGGCTCTCTAAGTCAATTTGCAAGCTGAAGCTGATCTCCAGCCCTAATTTCCTTTTCAAAATAGTCCATTTCTGTTGTGAGCATGTAAGGGTAAAAGTTTGTCTATGCTAACACTAGTTGTGAGTTTTTCCTTTAAATTTCCCCATTTGCACAACAAAGACAGGATGGTTTTTAAGAACTTTTATCCAGAGAAGGAGATTGAGAATCATTCCATTTGCTGCAAAACCTAAGTTGCCCCAAAACTTCATGGTGTTTGTGAACAAATTGARATCTAGAATTCTTACAGAACTGTATTTACTTATGATATGTTAATGTGACTATTCTGAGTTTGTCTATTTTGATTTCCTTCTTGTTTTTAGCAAAAATCCATAAAGGAGCAGTCTCCCTTTCTCTGGTATGTATTAGACAAATTGTTTGGTTCAAGTATTTTATTACTGTTAAATCTCATGCAGTCTAACCTGTTCCTGATTGGAAGTGTTGATTGCATCATTCGTTTCCCAGAATGGTGTAGAGTTGTACTTAACCACAAGTTGACAAATGGAAACATATTTTTAATGCAGATATAAAATCTGCTTCARTTTTACTAACCACAAATGTTTTGGTTTACTAGAATAACACTTCTCCTAGTTGTGAATGTTCACTTAACTGACCTTTCCAAAAATGGTGAAATCCTAGCTCTAAGCAGCTATTAACAGCATCTTCAAGATGTTTTGAGTCATATTGCTTCAGTGGACTTTTCTCTTCTTACTCTTGCTACCATCTGTGGACCTTGCACAGGAAAACTGATGAGGTTTGGAGTTTTTAGGTTTTTTTAATCAGCAAAGTTAGGTAAATTCCTATAACTAGTTCTCTTGAACTACTGCAAGATGTAATAACTTCCATTGAGTTTTCAGGGATCAGGTAAACTACCTTTATTATGATTTTTAAAAATTATCAAAACTCTTCAGGACAATTTACTGTTTAACACAACTGCTATTTAAAGTCTCTTTTCAAGGAATAAGTACACAGCAAAATTAATTTTTAATGTTTTAATATATTTGAAAATTATTAGTTTGATGATGTTTTTATTGTTTTTCCTTTATTTATATAGATTTTGAATTTAAAGGACTTTCTGTTGTTGAGGTTTTTGTACTTGGGTGTTGTTTTCTTTCTTTTTTAAAAAAAWTTAGACTAAAGATTTCTGTATAAGCAATAAATTTCATTTCAAATAGAAAGTTCATTTACAATCAAATGTACCTGGAGTTTTGGGGGTCGCTTTAATCGGAAACAAATGCATACCCCGTTGGAGATAGACCTGCTGTGTCATTGTTAAGAAAGCTTCACTTGGCTTAAAACATATTTTTTACCCTACTGCCAAACATTTTGAAGCAGTAGTGTTGATTCTTTATTTTACACTTCTAAGTCAGAGCAGTCACCCCTTATCCTCACCATGCAGTTTTGTAACTRCATAAAGATCATAGAGGAAGATAGCCAGCGTTTGCATAGTGTTCCTTTGAAATCTGCCTGTTCCAAGGAAGAAGATTTTGGTTTTCTTGGGAGGGTGCCCAGCTTGCATCAAAAACAAAATACTGGAAATGAGTAACAAAATATTGCAGCGAATATTTTCCTTGGGCCAATGTTTATCCCCATAGTGAGGCATGTCGATGCAGTGTAATATTTCAAACACCCCACATCCAATATGCACCCTGTCRAACCCTTAGAAGTTCATTAGGTTCCCATCTGTATTCTGAAGTTTTATCAGCTTGATTCATGAGTAATACTCGGGAATAGTCTCTTCTTGTTGCATGAGTAAAAATGTAGTGAGGGAAAAAAAGAAGGGTGGTGTGTTGTTTTGATTGTGGTTTGTTTTTTTTCCCTGTGGGGAAGTGGCACATGTTCTGTGAGAACTTTAAACAGAGCTGTGTGGTACATGAATATAACAGTGGCATATTTATAGCAAGCAACTGAATTTGGTCAAATCAAGCTTGTGTACAGGGYTCCAGGGTTTGCATCAGAACTGACAGAGACAGTAATAACTGTCTTGGCAGGGGTCGGAAAGGGAAGCAGGGCAGGTTTCTAAGCATGAAGGGAAAACTCTGCTTTTATACTTCTTACACTTTAATCTCCAGCGTGCTTTGGTCTTTCTCCATTGTTAAAAATCCTGTAGCCCTCTTACGCAGGACTACTCGCAATGCATGTTACTTTCTCAATAGGCGACTATTAAATGTGTCCCTTTTGATTGTGATTTTGTCCAGAATAATTTGTGTCACTCCAAGTCATTCTCTTCTCTTTACCCAGGATCTATTTCCTTGTGGCAAAGGTATACTGTGCTTTATACCCTTACAGAGTYCTCCCAGTGATGCACGAAATGAATAAATACAAAGGCCACTTCAGAAGCTCTTTTTAAAGGCTACTTACCACAAYCAGATCCAGATAGGGGCAGGAGATTTTAAAAAACTTTTATATAGTTGCTTTCAAAGAAGTCAGTTCCAATGCCTCACGATTTGCATGCAGAATTCCCCTGTGTTCCTCGACTCCAGCTAAGCCAAGGACCTAACCACCTCTTGTCTGAGTTACCAAGGTCTTCGCTGAGCATTGGAGACCAAATAAAGTGACACGTGTGAGACTATTCTAAAAAAAATATACTCTGCTGGTGCTCCAAAGAGACTGAGCATGCCTAGTGTGGATCTTGCATGTGGGTTTTACATTTTTGTTCAGTGTTTTCTCTTTCACGTAGCTTGTTACCTTTTCTCATGTGTTATATTGCACCACCACTCAAGGGAACTGGGTTCTGGGAAACTTTTTTAGAAGGAGCTGAAATTGTATGGAAGTTGTGGGGGAGAAAGTGCAAAACATGGCTYGTATTTCCAAAAGTCCATAGGAAAATTATCACAGAGATGTTAGTATTTTTGTTCCTTCTAAAAAGGAACCTTGCTTAAAAATAAACTGAAGTGATTTATTTCTTTAATCCTTCTAGCCACCTTCCAGTCCTTGCATTGCAGCATTCTCCTCTGTGTGAATTATTTAATTTTTAATAATCTGTTTTGGGGATAGCCATGACTACACTGCTTAAAAAGAGCTATGCTATTATTCTCTCTTTTTACTACAGTAAAAATGCATTGAAGACTTTAGCACATTTAATAATGTATTGCCTGCTGAGCTCGTAAGCAGTTGATGTGTCTCATTTGCAACAGGGTCCCAGTTTGCCCTGAGGTATCAGACCACGCCTGACAAGTTATGAATTCGGTGATTCATAAGGTGCAGTTAACTGGGGGATTGGGAATGTCTAAGGAAACTAATCCTGTTTCATAAACAGTGGCAGTCATCAGCTAACAAAGCAAGAATATGCTCACTGTGAAAGGTAAATGTTTAATAGAAACCTCATCCCCTTTTACATAAAGGCCAGCTTTTTGAAAGGTATTTTCTTTTTCTGCTGTTCCCTAACAGGAAAAAAAGGGGAAAAAGCATAGTTCTGTACTTGGGCACTCTTACCTCATTTTTCTTTGCAGTTCCTATCCTAAAATTTTCAATATGGCATTTAATRAATTCTTTTGGATTTTTTTATATGCCGTTTGTAGTTTCAACATTGTTTTCAAGCTTTCTTGTCCCTGCCAGGTTGTAGAGAGATTTGGAGGAGGCAGGGGTTGCTTTTCAGTGTGTTCTTAATGAGGGATTTAATGTATTTCTTAATAAAACAATGTTCAATGCATTGAAATATGACCAAASGTTCCCTTGCAAGCCATTACTTGTTGATGGAAGTTAGAGGCTTATTTATATGGAAGTTTCATATCAGTCTTCTGATTGATGCTTGTTTAAGTTTTTGTACAAATTGTATTTCAAGTAGCAATTTAAATATTTTTGTGCATAGTTAGTACATCACCACATGCAGCAAAACCACAAGACCCTGAGGTACTCAAATATCTCTGAATAAAAGAAGCCACAGGATCACATATAAACAGATACAAATACAGGGGGGGTGAAAAATTGCAAGGTGCTAGAAGCCTGTGTAGTGTATAAATATCTAAGATACCAAATAGATAAGACAGTAGCAACAGTGAAAGAAAACATAAGCAAAGGCAGTCTCTTCAGTCCATAAATGAAGGTTAAGGCATGCAGCTTCTCTTTGCTCTTGGACAAAACCCAGCAATGGAGACAGGCAGCTGTTTAGTAAGTGCCTTTGCGGCAAGTGTAGCTGCCTGTTCCTGTAGCTGGTGATAGCAGTGTGTTAACCCAGAAATCTCTTCACTGTGAGGGTGGTGAGGCACTGAAACAGGYTGCCCAGAGAAKCTGTGGATGCCCCATTCCTGGAAGTRTTCAAGGCCAGGTTGGATGGGGCTCTGAGCCACCCAGTCTAGCGAAAGGTGTCCCTGCCCGTGGCAGAAGGGTTGGAACAGATGATCTTTAAGGCCTTTTTCAACCCAACCATTCCCTGAATCTGTTAAAATGGAGGATTATTTTGTGTACTTTTCTGCTGCCCTGGGATGAAACACTTTATTACAAATAAGTGAAGTTTAATATAAACTGCATTAGACTTGGTGTGAAAAATCATAACTTAAATATGTGATGGGGGTTGGCTGTTTTTTAGATCCTTTATACATTTACATTGCTAATGACCAGAGGATGACTGTTCCTTGCTAATTAGTCTTACTGAAATAATGGCTGGGCTAAGTGTTGTGGTGAYAGGTCCAAGTCAGAATGAGCTGTAGCCATGCTGGTGGGATTTCTGTAGAGAGATTAAAAAGACAGCCTACAAAAGACCAAAACCAAGAAAAGTGAGTTGCTTCTTGAAGCACTGCCTTGGAAGGGGGAGGRAGTACTAGAAAGATATACACATAATGAGAGGGAAAAGCACAAGAAATGGTAATGCTCAAGCAGGCCTAAGACCAGTAGCAGGAGCAAGTTAGTTGCTAAGTTACGAGGCAATTTTGGACAGCAGCTATGTAAGCAAGGATGATTTAACAGGTCTATGCTGAAAGTTCCTATGTTCAGAGGTTATATGGAAGCATTAGGCCAGCATCAAATCATCACACTCAGAGTACAGCAATYCTGTTGCTGGGAAAGATACCTGCACTGCCATGGAAGAGACTGCCTCGCTTTTCACTCCACACAGGGCTGGGGGGGATGGGCAGTGATGGCCTTTATTCCTCACTCAGTTCCRCACTCACATGAGTCCCTCAAATTCCAGCTCCTACCGGGATAATTATACAGGAAAATCCAGCTTTTGGGAGCAGGGAAGTAGTTCCTGACTGCTTTTCACAGCACTTCTTAYCAGAGCTGCAAGCACTTCAAACTTCTGCCCTCTCAGAAGAGATTCCAGCCTGCCTGAGGACAGGAAACAATGACCCTTGGCATAATCTTTTGTGCAATGGGAATGACATTGAACAATAAAAAGAGACTCTACTCTTTTGCTGGGATCCCAAGGGCTGAAGGGCTTTTCTCCCAGAATGGATTCTGGCATTTCCAAAGACAGTGGATGGTAAATTCACTAATGAGTCCCTAGCTAGCTGGCATAAGAGATTCACTCTTTAAACCTTGTTCCAAGACAACTGTATGTGGGTTGTTTTTTTTTTTTATTTGTGGTCTCTGCTACCACAGAGCTCAGATCGATGGAARTGCTCATCAGATATGTAACTGGCACTTGTGATGGAGATTGATAAATATGGCTGAGTACAGCTACATGTTACAAAGACTTTGTTCCTTGCACTGATGCTGCACTATGTGGACTCACATAGGCTGTTGCCAGAATCTTGATTTCATTATTTTTTGTATGTGATAAATGTTAGTCAGCCAGACAGACTTATGAATATGMTCTGTATGGCAATTATGACTCTTCCAGCTCTTTCCCTAGCACATCCAATTTAATTTACTGTGGATTGCTACCTCCACTCATTCAAGGAGCTTTTCAAATAATACAAAGGAAAGAATACATGGAAATGTAAAAGGAAAATTGCACAARAAGTATCATTTCATCAAGGGTAGGTTGTGCCAAACTAATGTGGCAGCTTTCTTTGGTAATAACTGTATAGCAGACTTTCTAGGCAACAGAAATACAATAGATCTCATGGATCTTGACTTCAGGTTCCACACAATCTATCTTGAAGGAGCCCAAAGATAATGCTGTTAAGAAGTTACCCACAATGGCGAGACAAAAAGTGTTCTATTCACTGCTGCTCAAGAAAAAAACAATTCAAACTCTAAGTGTTCTGAAGAAGGGCTACCAGGCTYTTCAGAAATATGGTTCATTTTCCCTATCAAATGAAAACTGAAGTCAAGATGATTCTGGGAATGCTCTCATGGGTGCTATGTTAGTAACAAACACGCAAAAATTGGAAGAAATGTTTAGGGTGAAGGACACAGACTTGCCACAAGTACACTTAGGGAGGAAATTATAAAGATGCTTCCTACTGTCAGAGAATTTAAGATTTAGAATAGGAGTCCAGTAGAAGCAGCAAGAAGAAATGTAGTTGGAAAACCAGTGTGAACCAACACTGTAACATTATACTGTGTCGTGCTTGTGTTAGCAAAGACAGGACTCCATAGGGAACTTACCTCTGTTATAGGTTTATATAAACACTGGAGGGAAATGCTTTTTTTTTTTTTTTTTTTTTTTTTTTTTTTTTTTTTTTTTTTTTTTTTTTTTTTTTTTTTTTTTTTTTTTTTTTTTTCTATCTGGAAACTTTTACCAGATCTGTAGCTACAACATTATATCGACTGGTTCAAATGTCTGGACTATGTCAGCATTTTTTTACATGAACTCCAGTAGATCAAAAAACATGTCTTGCCCTAGTGCTCAGTATATATGAAAAATGTGATTTTTAAAGGCTTGGGGTCGTTTAAGTCTTCTAATCTTCTGCCAACGCGTCTGAGATAATTCACTATAAAACTCAAGACATCACTAATGGGCTATTCCCCTCAGTCTGAAATGTTCCTTGAAAAGGGAAACATCTAGAAGTGTGCTATGCCTTATTTTGATATGGAAATGATCTTTTAAATTTCTTTAGAGATATTTTTAACATATAATTACAGCTAAAGAAAATTTGTACTTCGATTATTCTCCCTTCCTGCTAGTTCCTCAGCAGATGAACAATCTCAGAGAGAATCTTTAGCCTGGGTGCTCTCTGCCTCACTACACCTYARCRGATCCTCTYTCCTGCTCCCAGAAATCCAGAGRTGAAAAAGGGTAAATGTGTGTGTAWGTGTGTGCRTGTGTGTTTATTTACATATAAATGCACACATGTGGGGAGGGCAGGGCAGGACACATCTGCCTGCTTTACAGATTCACTGTGTCCAGCCTTAGTGTTTAAACAGAGTTATGTCTGAACACGCAGTCCTGGTATGAAAAAAAGGAGTTTACTACAGTCCTATGAAAAGTTGTTTCTTGGAGCATCAGAATCCAAGGCTCACAAGGAATTTGGTTGTTTTACAGTCTTCTCGATCTACCTCCATGATTTGCAAGTTCTGGTTCTTATTCAACCCAAAACCGCAGATGATGCCTCATTTCACCATGGCGTTGGTGCCTTGTCCCACTTCAGTCTGGGCACCTCCCAGGGGTGTTTCTGCTGCTCCTCGCTGTCCTGGTCCTGCACAGCCTCTTGCYGGAGATCTGGGGTGCAATTCCCACAGCTGGCCTCTGCCCAGCTGAGACTGATGGGAAGCTGCAGGCATTTTGAGGAGAACAGCTGAAGTTGTTGTCTTGATGACACAAGTAACCTCTGCTCCTTTTCCGTTCACCAGCTCCAGCTGCTGGTCACCATCCAATTCTCGGGTGTTGCAACACCGCACTGCAACTCTGTGTTCTCATCCTTTGTTCCCAAGCCCCGCTCCTGCTGGCAACACCGTGTTTTGCCTCTGGCAAAATGACACACATCTGCTGCTCTTCAGGGGCTGTCCATCACCCTGCCCTCCTCCACCAGTACAAGATTTGCCATAAATGAGGTTTTCAGGTGTGATGGGGAGAGGAAATTAGGTGATTTGGGAGGCGCAAGATTTCAGCCTGCCTGTCCTCTGTTATTTACTTCTTTGTTTAGGTTTYCTGAGGAGAAATAGATAAGGTCCTTTAAAGCACGATCGTAGCTGGCAGCTCAGTGAAGAAGCAGTGGGAGTGTGTACTGAAGAAACTGGAATAAAAAACAAAACCAAAACACAAGGTCACAATTCAAGCAAATATGCCAGAGGGARCACCAGGAGCAGACAATGTTTATTGCTCAATGTGGTCTAAAGTTCAGGTAGTGTTAGAATGCAGTCCAACACAGCTCTCCTGTAGCTGGGAATGGAGAGGTGCACAGAGAGCAGGCCACAGAGGAGGCAGCATGTTTTCCTCTGAAAAGGGTCAGTAATGATTGTGCAGCAGGCTGGAAATATTTAGTCATATAAAAGGTGTCAGTGTTAGCAGCAGAATAAAAGCTTTCACACATTTCTTTATTTAAAAAAATGAATCAGACATTAACCATTAGTGTGAGACAGCAGGTCAGTCACCATTTCTTACACAAACTATTGCAGCTGAAAATGACTGTGGGTAAACATCCTAATTAGCCCCGTTTGGGCTTTTTTGTTTCTTAAGAGGAGAAAAGTAGCTGAACTTCTGAATSCAGTTTCCTGTGGAAACAAAGCTTACACAATCAGTGTTTGTCCTCTACCTAATAATTTTTGTAACCCTCTGGCAAATCAGGTTTTGACTAAAGTTGAAAGAGTGATAGTGTTGGACATGACTATGTTTTTTAAACATTTCGAGAAGTCTGGCAGCAGGATAAGGGACAGAGTCAAGTTACTGCTCTGACTGAAGAAAACGCTCTCAACCATCATGACACACATCTGAGCCAGCTGGCCAGGCAGCACACACGTGCCAACAGTGAGTGTTTTTGKAGCTCCAGACCAGTCCCAGTTTGTTGCCTCTTGGTAGTGACAGTGTGATTAGAAGAGGCATGAGGAGAGCTGGGATTATTGTGGCGAAGAGAAAGAGATATGGGACAAAGGACACAAATCTGTAGGAAATCAGGCTTCATTAGTTGTGCTGCTCAGGAACAACATGTTTGTCTAACAATAGCTTTCTGCCCAAGCACATACGTCAGAGCCAGATTAGATTGCTATTTGCATACCTCCTTACCTTTCTCAGGAATGCCCCTGGCATAAAACTCCTCAATTTCTTTTTCTTCCTTAAGGCACGGGTCTCCTGGAAAGTAACTGTGAAAGTTGCATCTCATTTCTTAATAGATTTATTACTTTGTTTACTTAAAGTAAGATGAACTGGGTTTAATAACCACATCAAATGTTTGCTGCTTCTTTTTTAATCCTCTTGGCTCTTCAGAAATAACATAACAGAGAGGGAGCAAATGAGCTGGGTTCAATTACATTTTGTGCACACACACTGAGAGCAGGACCTGAAGACAGCATTGTTGTGCARTGTAAACAAGGCATAAACTTATCCTACTGAGCCCTAGTAGCTGGTGATCTGAGAGGGAAAGAATCCAGTGGATTTCTGAAGCATAGGGATGAGCCTAGGGTACTGACAGGAAGCACAGGATTTTTTKGTTTTCTGTAGAATTGAACACATTTTATGCGTACTTGTTGAAATTATAAGCATGGAATAAAACAACCCACAAGGAAACATTAGCAGCCACAGTACAAAAAAAAAGCTGTGGTATCCAAGGGAATTTTTCATCTGCAGGGAGGGAGCTGTGCTCTTCTTTCTGTCTTATGCAGTCTAAAGTCTGTATTATGCTCATTAAAACGATATCAGTGTTTCTAAATTAAAGTGGCAATGCCTAGATTCCACAGGGTGTGTGTCACAGAAATGCATGTGCTAGTAATTAAAACAGAGTTTTCAAATATTGCTTCATATTCAGTCAAGAACCTTTTTATGCAGTTGTGTAATAAAAGAAAAAATAAAAAGGAAGCTAGATCCAAGCTGAGGGTAACATCAATACACTGCAGAGTCACTGACACGATGTGAGACCTTGTGCCCTACTGTTGTCACCAGCCACATTGAAGAAAAGTTTTCAAACACTAGGCAGCATTTCAGAAACTCTGTTTTTATGGAAGTCCATTCAAACCCCAGCTCCATATTCCTACTGACAAGTAATCACTTTAAAAATTGACTCCAAAGAATAACTAGTTACCCAGAAAGCAAATGAGATACAGCTACAATTAAACGGACACGAATTTAGTAGATCCTGCCACTAGGCTAGGTGGAGCTCAGTCAGCAGCCATCACAATTGTGCCTTTGCAGGGGCGAGTATTTGATGCTTCGGGGTGAGGGGCAGAAAGGCACAAAGGGGCAACTGGGATGCACTTCGTGGGGGCAGGGGATAGTCCTTCCTGATCCCCCATGGACAATGGGTTTGTGAAAAGAAATGCAGAGCAATTACCCTAATCACAGTCTTAGCAAATGTGATTAAYGATCAAACAGTTTTCCAACGTTTTGGCAAATCCTGTCTTAGTGTTATTTGCCTTGAATTCCTCCCAAAGCATTAAGCTGTGTAAGTTGACAAAATGCAAATTCAAAAAGCACTACCTTTTTTGTCCCTGGGGTGCTATAGCTTGATTGTATCCAACCTACTCTTTAGTATCTGTCCTAATTTCTTCTGTTGTTATAATTTTAGAAAAAAGTTTTTACAGGCTCTTTGTACTTTGTATGGATTAGTACTCCAAGGTATCTTGGCCAAAAAAAGAGGATGAAAAATAGCTTTTTGTTCCCAGTGCATTGTTGGTTTAATTTAATCAGGTGTGTTTGGAGGAAGAACAGAGGAGTCACATTTTAAGGCTTGCTGCTTTTGCTCCCAACTTGCCTTTATGTGTTGTTCTGAGGCTAAAATAAAGCTCATGTTGCACATGTAGTGTGGTTAAAGAATTAGTTCCACTCATCAGCTKAACTGCCTGGGAGTTTTGCATTGGGTCAAACCTTCACAATCTAGCATCTCAGACCTGCTTTGAAAACAATCACCTAAARAGGCCAGAATACCCCCACTGGACAAGGCCTGCCTTCAATTATGTGCCTGCCTGAGTCTTAGGCTGAGTCAAGAGGATCCTGCTACAAGCAGACCTTCACCCAGAGCAGTAGCACAGGGGATGGGGTTTGCCTCATACAATTTTTGCAGTAACTTGCTACAGTCTGTTGCTGTTTGCTCAGTCACACCTGGTCAAACAGGTTTACCTTGGCTCCTGCCTCATCGTCTGTTTCTTTTCTTTCTTTCCATCTTCTTTCTCCTTTTTTTTTTTTTTTTTTTAACTTCACATTCCATTCCCCTTCCGCTTCGCCTTTTCCTCTGCCTTATCCTTTTCCATTTCTCCATCTTTTTTTTTTTTTTTTTTTCCCTGCCGTTTGGTTTGGTTTGCTTAGGGTTTTTTAAAACTTTTTAAACAGTTGCACTGGAATTCTTATCACAAAGTATCAAGGTGGAAAATATAGAGTGGGCTTCAGAGGCCCGTCCTAGGTTCAGGTTTAACCTCCTGTGATCACTCAATTAATACATATGACTGAGGGCAGAGCAGAGCTTTAGAGTCTTCCCAGCCTTCCCTGTGCAGTTCAAGCATTTTTCCATCCTGGCACATGCCTAGTGAGAAATCAGAAAGTGGTTTTTGCATGGCACCAATTGAAACCTTTCTCCTTGCTAACAAGGTGAGAAAGGCTGACTTGCAGGAATTTTAATCCAAGAATACAAATTCTGCGGAGATGAACTCTCTTGAATAGCTGTGACAGCAGTGTTAATTTAGAGTAAAGCATTTTTGGACCAAATAAATGGCAYACCAGGGAGAGTAGGAGGTCTGGAAGGAGGCTGCAGAAAGTGTGGATGAGTAACGGAGGTTATTGTGCTAATGAGATGATGTTTTGCTTCGAGATCTGCTGTAGAGAGAGCCTGAGTCATTTTGTGTTGGCCTGTGTCATGGGGAGGGGGAGGCTAAGATTGAATGACCAAAATAGCTGTATTGCTGCTAGGGCACATCTTGGCTCCCTGGGCACCCCCGCACAGGGAACTCTAACTCTCTGTCCAGGAGAGTTACAGAGAACTTTCCTTTTAATTTTCGCTATGCCACCAGCCACTGATCTCTCACCAAGCCTCTCCAAGACCTCCCTTMCTTTCAGGCAGTGCCCTGCACACCCTCTAGGCTTTTTGGCTTCACCAGTGGTGCTTGGTAAGATTGCTTTTTCCCGGAACCCAGCCTAGGAAGCGTCTGACAGCAGGAACACSCCTTCCTCCCACCCCATTTTGTCTGGGCTGGGATTTCCCACATCTGGTGCCTACCCAGACCCCCTGGTATCAGGGAACCTCTCTGCACTGCTGGGAGCCCCGTTCTCCAGGGACACAGCTTTCTGTCCCTGCAGGCATTGTAATGCTGTCAGACCCTGCTGAGCCGGTGTTTGATTTCCCTGTTTTATCTCCAAGCACCAAGCAGAGTGTTTCGTATCTTCAGAAATGTGTGTAGTATATATCCTGTTACAGTGATGTGACACAGACTGGTGTGAGTCCCTTTYATACAGCTTATCAGACTGCCTCATAGTGGATTAGTTTATTGTGTTTTAATTATATTAATGTAGTTGCRGCAATACAGAGTTCTCCATGTAGAAATAGGATAAGGAAAATCCCCWAGGTAAGGGAAATTTTGCTGGTCAGTTTTAGAAAAACCTTCACATGCCTAGCTTCTGTTTCAGGAATCCTGTGGTTCTCTGTATGCATTGATGATGAAGGAGGAGCTGCCAAGGAGAGATTGTGCTGGACCTTGTTCTCACCAACAAGGAGGGTCTGATATGGAATGTGAAGCTCGAGGGCAGCCTGGGCTTCAGTGGCCATGGAATGGTGGCATTCAAGATCCCTAAGGCAGCAAGGAGAGAGCACAGCAAGCTCATTACCCTGGAATTCAAGAGAGCAGACTCAGGCCTTTCCAGGGATCTGCTCGGTAGAGTATCAAGGGATAAGGCCCTGGAGGGAAGAGACACCCAAGAAAGCTGGTTAACATTGAAGGATCACCTCCYYCAGCMTCAGGAGTGATCCATGGACAAAAAGAGCAAGTCCAAGAAAGAGGAATTCAGGAAAAAATGCCAGTAAGCCTGCACTGATGAGCAACTTGGCCCTGCCCATTGAATGAGTTTGGAACTAAATATTTAAGGTTTCTTCCGATCCAAACCATTCCATGATCTAGCTCCATACATGACTTAAGTGAGTAACTGCATAATCACATTTCTGTAGATATATTTATGTGCAGAAAGATGTATATCTGTTTCTATTCTCTTTCTCTGCTGCTCTCCCTTCATTGGTTATCTCCAGTCTGCCTTGTCCATCATCCAGACTTCGTGTTCCACTAGCACAAAGCACAGTGCCCATGGTGATGTTTGTTCACAGATATGTTCTGTGTGGATACATTTTACAGCTCACTTGTTCTGTCAGAATTCAGAGATGATACTGGTCTAAAATCTTCAAGGAGAGAGAACTCATMTTCAAGTGTATCCAAACTTGTGTTTAGCCTTACTCATTGCTTTCAGTATTAGACAGAACTGTCAGTAGARTTTTTATGGGACTGGTTACACCCCAAAAATATAAGCATTCTCATGGCTTATTGTAGCAGTGGCAGAGGTGCATCTACAGAATATYAGGATCTGGGGCTCCTAATTGGCAAAATTACTTTATTTAGTTCCCTTTTAACCCAAACTATTTCATGAGTCTATGGACATTAATAGAATTAAGCACTATGCAGAGGAGAARCCCTGAATTAGAAAGCACTAGGCAGAAATTCAAAGAGGCTATGGAATTGCTGGACTGGACAAAAAAACTGTTAGTCTTGTAAGTTCATCTCATTCATTTTCTTCCTTCCTTCCTCAGTGTAGTGCAACTACAATTTCTATCCCCAATGTCATTTTTAAAATATTTTAATGTTTCTTTCAGTGCACTCTGGGCAGWTAATAGATTCTTTCATATATTTGTGATTGCTTGACTTTCATCTATTTACATTTATTTGTTCAGGGTACTTTTTAATCCCTCAGCAGGCAGAAGTACAAAATGAACAGCCACTAAAASCATTTCTTTCAGTTTAATCAAACTGTTCTTTAATCAATGTTGGATGTTTATTCTTTCTTTTACACTGCTAAAAAAATCCTGTTTCCTAGCTAGTTTCTTCAAGTTTACCTGAAAAAAACAGGGTGGGGAAGGAAGATAGATTGCCCAGGTTTTTTATTTGTATTATATTCAGGTGGAATGAAAATAAGTATTTWAAAAGGAGTGGCAACAGATTTTACAAGGATTAGTGTTTATATAACAGATAAAGCAGAAGAAGACAGACATGGCATGATAAGAAGTGGTCAGAAGTGGGTGTGACTKTGAAGGAGGAAGAAAATTAAAAGTTGAATGATGGTAAAAGAGTCAGGGAAGGGACTTTATCCAATAAGAAAATGGGCAAGAATAAGTGTACTGACTTTTGTTTGTGATATGGATGAAGGGGTTATTAAGGATGTCTCCCGTATGGATAGAGGGGGAAAGAAAAGACAAAGAACACACAAGAGTGCTGTGACTTTGAGAGAAAAGGTTGCAAARCCTGGGCATGGTCTGTCTGCTTTGAGGTAGGACTGACTTTGATTAGTGCAAGCCAGAGGGTAGGACAAAAGGAAGAACAGTGCTTATAAAGAGAATAGAGGAACTGGATTAGCACTTCAGGGGGCTCCTTGGAAGTTCAGCAGCAGCCTTATGAAAGTTGAATTGGCAAAGACACTTACTCAAGAAGACATAATGGCTAAAATGTAGGACTGGTTGGTTGAAGAGACCAAGATAAATGCACACATCCCTGATGCCAATGTGACTGGGTACTGATACACAGGGAAAGGCAGAAGAGTGAAAGCCTGCTGAGATTTCCATGGCAAATGGGTATGGAAAAAGAAGCCTCAGCTGTCAAAAGGGAGAAGTGAAGATGGAGTTGTGAAAGCCAAGGAGAGAAAATGTTGAGAGGGAAAAGAGAGTTTGGCAGAGAGAAGACCGAAGTGAGACAGGGATTGGTAAAGATAAAAAAAAAAAAGACAACATCGTTTAAGGAGGCAGAAGTCACGAGAGCAATTTCAGCAGTAATGAGAGAAGATAGCAGAATGTCAGAATGCAAAACAGAGTAGAAAAGGTGCTTGGAAACACTCTCTATGTGTGAGTTGTGGCATTAGTCTTGGTGAATTTTGAGCCGAGGAAATGAGAGGATGCTGTGATAATTGAGAATAACAGTGTGCACACTACAGGAAAGTTGGTGAAGGCTCTGAAGGACAGAGAGAACAAGACAGAGAAGTGTTACAAGCATGTGAAAGAGAGGTGGTGTGAGTATTACTGTCTGCAGGAATGTTTTATGCAGTCCTGCACTGTGAAGAGAACTCATAGGAGAAAATTTGCTAGCACAGGTAGGGAAKATGTTTCCAGAGACTTTTCCTTCCTCTGTCTGAAACCTGATGGATGTGCATGGATCCTTTAGCATCAGGGCTGATTTTCAAACAGGTCAGCAAGATAGAAGGGAATAATTAACCATAAGGAGAGAGAGACAAGGGAAAGGAGGGAAAKATTTTGGTTGAGGAATACAGAACTATCTTAGCCTCATTGGCATCCATCATCTACTGTTTGCTACAGTATTACCACTTCTCAGCATTCACTGTTCCAAAAATCTGTATAATGACAAGTGAAATTCAGGTCACTTGACAGACTGGCAGCTGTACCTGCTGACTTCTAAGCTTATCCCTACCTCTCTTTTGTCAAAGATGAGACGGAAAAGAAAAACCCATTTTCATAGTTGAGGTCAGCAGAGGTGAGCACATMATTTGCATTTTACTTTATTAATGTGGGCTAGCTCATCAAGTAAACTCTAGAATACTGATTAAAAATTCTGTAACCAAAAAAAAAAAAAAAAGGGTCAGTGACTGCAAATCATTTTTCCCCCCAAAGYACATGAGGCACTGTGGGTGAGGAGACTTTAGGGGGTGTGTCATATTTCATTTCAGTCAGGAAATACAGATGTAGGCTGCACCAAAAAGGCCTGACACTTCACTAAGGAAAAAATTTGTGGAAAAAAGAGGTGCAGCTGGCCTCCATGGTTGTCACATAGTCCTGCTCCTAGGTGGTCTCTGCTGTATTGGGTCTGCATGCTCCCCCACTGTTTTTAATCTGACCAGCTCACAGAGCTGTCTCCATCCCTGGTATCTGGCACAGAAACRCTCTGTTAGCCTCTGTAGAAAGCAGGATTTTTTACAGCTTGCATCCTGCAATTTCCCAAAACATGATCACTCCTCCATTTACCCCACACTTCCCGTTAGCTCAAGCACAGGTCTTTGTCTCTCCCTTCCTATGAAGCAGCACTGAGTTACAGAGTACAGAGAATCTCTTCGTGGCCCTGTGGAAGCGATCGGGCATGAGCATAGGAATACACAGAGTTGTGCAGAATAATCAGTAGCTATGTGATTTTCCTTGCCTGAGGCTTCTGAGCTTTCTTAGGGCTCAATTCAGAGACTTGGAGGCCTTCTGCTCTCCTTCAAATCACAGGAAACTTATTCTTTAGTTTGAATTGTATCTCACGGCTAAGCTGATGTGCTATGAAAGGAGAGCTGTCTTTTCTGTTGTGCTCAAGCTTTTGGTGCCTCCAAGTGCACCCCCAGCCTGTCAGGCCCACAGTGGGATTWGACAGCTYGTCTCACCTGATCCAGTCATTACTTGYTGCCAAAAGGGGTGACYCCAYTTCATCTYCTCCCAAWTACCAGAGCAGCTTCCCTTCCTGTRTCACTGGAGCCCATCTAGCCTCACAGCGAGGATTTCAAGGGGCCTAATCCAGTAGAAGACCAACACTGACACAGAAGATGAGCAGTATTTTTTCTGGATTGGCTAGAGGAACCATCCCACCACAGGATCACATGAGCACAACCTGGGGGAGGCAGGACTGCCCCATGCAGTACCAGAGCTGTCAGAGAGGCTTGGTTGTGTCATCACACCATACCCCACAGCACTGAAGAATCCTTGCTTAATACTGTAGCATGCTCTGCATCTGAGAAAATTGTTCCATTCCTCTCTCCTGAGCATCAGGCAAACTTGGCAAGACTGATTCATCCTCCAGCCATCTGACTTTTCAAAGAAGCTCCTATTTTGAATGTGAGCAATTGACTTTCAGTAAATCTGTTTTCTCATCTCTGGAAGGTGTGTGGCATGGTCGTGACAGTTTGGCTCCACATCCACCAGTGCATTCAGTAACTCATCAGTTTCAGACCTTAAATCAAAATACAAAAATTTACATAGAGGCAGGGTCCCCAGATTGTCATAGACAGGCATGATGAAGAATCTACACATTGACCCAGAGGGTGTGTTAATTTGTTCCTGATTATACTGGCTCTGGTGCCAGAACAGGGATAAGCAGATACTGAATTGAGGTGAAATTGCATCTATTTTATATTGAACTGACATATGTTTCAATTTCCAGCACTATTATAAAAATTAAAATATATAAAATGTGCCATATGTTGTATTCTGAAAGAAATCGGATATTTTAACCTTTTGAACAAATTTCCCTTAGAAAATTTTTGTCACTATCCACTCTGGATTGCAGTGATCCTACACTGATATATTTTGTTCTGGGTGTCTTCCTTTTTTCCTTCATACTTTATCTGTTGGCACAGAACTAAACCCAAATTTCATCAATGTGTATCCAGGGCTAATCAGCCAACTTACTGTCTTTTAACTGTTAATGTTTCATTTTGTGGATCATGGCTCTGCAATCTTAGACAAGAAAAGTTAAAAGTATTGCACACTCTAGTCTTCTGCAGTATTGCAGAATAAAAGTATTACACACTTCTAGTCATGTATTTATATCGTGCATGAACATAATCATTTTACTTGGATCCAACACAGATCTACCTGATAGAACACAGAAAACCTGATAGAACAATTGTGAAATAAGAATTCTGTAATGGTAATTTCACACTTGTGAAACCAAAAGTGTTCTGTTGTGATGGTTTATATCATAGTGCTTGAATACCTGTATGATAAAATGCAACTACTTTTGTGACCTTTGATTTGTTTTTAGCTAAACTTTAAATAGCATAACAAAATCTTCTGGATAAATAAAAGTGCATAGAGAAGATTTACACTTTTACATAGGCTTCTAAACATAGCACTGTGTGTTCATTTGGAAGGAAAATAGACAATTATTATCTAATTAGCACTTTAAACTCTGTTTATTTACTTGGAGAGACACTCATATCTCTGCAGAAAAGAGACTCCTTCTCTCCAAGGAAGTTATGCTATCACTGTGTCCCACAGGACACCTTGGGCTATRGGCCCTTGGCATCATGGTAAAGGGGATGTATTTCAAACCAACACAGAAACTGGCTCAGTGACTAATTTTATGTGACTAATTTCGTGGGGKTTTTTTTGTAGGATGACAGGAATGTTAAAATAGTGGTCTGCAGAGGCACTGCTGCACACCCCACTGCCTGTGGCCACCTCAGTGGGTGTTAGGTGACTTAGAGTGACTTCTACTCTCTGGTTTGCAGTAGCTCAGACAGATTTGAATGAATCACAGGATTCCAAGAATTGGCAACAAACCTCGTCACGTGGACAAGCCGCAGCACAGGAGCTGTCAGAACAATCTGGTGGCTAAGGAAGCTGAAGTGGATGTAGAACACCTTCTTAGGAGCAGAGAGGTGATATTACAGTAACATTAAGRGAATAGTGTGTCTTGTTCTGGTGCTCACGCTTGAGAAAAATTATGTTGACAATTTAGTCATCACAAAGGAGCAATAAGAGTTACATGATGCCTAAGCAAAGCTGATTTATGGCAAAAGACTTACAACCAATCTCTKAAGTTTATTGAAAAGGAGACTAAGAGGAAACCTGGTGATGAACAGCAGATTGTGCAGGTTCTTAACTGAAAGGGACTCTGTCATCCTACAGATGAAAACAAAGCCACATCCCATGGCAGGTGAAAGCCAGAAATAAAATGGATAGAGCAATTCAGGGCAAAGATCAATTAGCTACAATCATGGTATTCTGCTTGGATCACATTCTGGCTTAACAGCCACAGGAGCCYTTTTAATTACGATGGCAAAGGTGTCGTGAAATGTGTGCATGAGTAATTGAGATGATACGCTCTGTAAATAGGGCCAAATGAAATTTCCCTCACAGAATTTGAAAGTGCTCACTGGRACACCTGCACTTGAMCATCTYTTAAGGGAGGATTGTGCAAATCAARGACTCTTTKGCTGCTATGGTCAATTCCAGGAGACATTGCTCATGGCCTTCCCAAAAGCGTGATTGTCTTCTATTCTTTCCAGTCCATCTCTGCCACATTAGCCTGTAAAGCAATAAGTCACTCATCTCCAAATTCCTCCTCAGTGCTGAATTCAGGGGTCATTCATGTATTCAGGGAAAAGCACTCCTGTGCTTCTCTCCCATTAAAATCAATGGGTTTTCAGGCTGTTGAAAGATAAACATAGAGTTTAGGATTTCTGAATGCAGCAAGGGGCCACTGATTGTGTCTAGGTAAAGAGCCGGTGGGGATCTTCCTTTCATTTCTTTGAATTCACACTMGTTTATTTCATGTTGTCTATTTAGATGCTAAGTGCTTTAAAGTGCAAATCGTCATTTCTATGGATGTAGTGTTTAGCACAGCTGAAGCCTGTCTTGATTGGGACTTGCAGGAGCAACCTGAATGCAGACAATAGAAATTCATAATAGGACTTGAATTAAAGCTTAGTCTCTCATGCTGTATATTTTGACATCAGTGCTGTTTTTTAACTGTGAGAATTCACAGAAATTGCAGTCTTCCAAGAGGACTCATCAAATGCTGTGGTAGAAGGATTTTGTGCTTTGTCTCATAGAAAGTATTTCCAGAAATGGACTGTTTCTTTTCCATGATCATGTGCTCAAAGAAGAGCAGAAGAAATCAGCATTYGCTAATCAACAACTAATTTGAATCTAGGTAAGGACTGAAATGAAAATTTAAAATAGACACAACTTTTAGCTTATATGGGCACTCACCAGGTTCCTGGGGTGCCTGCCCTCAGCGCTCTGTACAAAGCTCTAGCTACTAGCAGGTCCTGGTTGAAATTCAAATCAGTTTCAGCATCGTTGCTGTCTTTTCTAATTGACTGTGTCCATACACTCAGCTGGTGGGAGGGACAGAGGAACAAAGCGGGCAGAAAGGACCAAATGCTTTCTAACACATGCCAGGCTATTCAGCAAAATRTCATGGATGCAGGCACCTGATATTGGACAAACAGTGGGATTCCCAGTGTCCTGCCACGGAGCACCTTGTCAGGAAACAGAGACTTCTTTTTTTGTTAGTGTTAGAAGCTTGAGGACCGGACAGCAGTGGAAAACCTCAGTTCAGCTGGTGATCAGCGCTGTGCAGCGGTGGAAGCACATGGAAAAATTATGGCTGACTCATCCATAATCTATCTGGTGTCCCAAGGAATGTGGGCACCGGAGCAAGATCCCAGGCACTCCTGCAAGGGAGAGGCTGTTTACCTCGGCACAACATGGGCAGCAGCCAACCCTTTTCATCCAGGTAACACCACAGACCCATGAGAGGGGCTGGGTCCCTCCTGCAGCACAGGAGCAGACTCTGGGACACTTGTGCTCCATGAGGRTGCTGCTGTGGGGAAGGGTCAGTGAGGCAGCTCACCCCACACCCTGGGATAACATCAATGACTGGATGAATCCATGCCAGCCTGTGCCTTTGTAGCACCTACATAGCTGTGCATGTGTGATGTAAACTCAGCTTTGAGTGACTCTGCTCTTGGCGTGGTGTACAACCTGCTGCTGGGCTGGGTTTCCAAATGCTTCTGGCAAAGGGCTGGCCAGGTGTTATTAAACCTTAATGCTCTGTTCACRCAGAACCCAAAAGGTAGGCTGCTGCAACCCAGAGCAAAGTAGTTTATAAACCTGACCTTCGGCTTGGAGGTAGCTGAGCAATGTGTTCCATATTGAGGGATTTCAGTCACATGATGAGGTTATTTTGAAAGTATGACTGGCCTGAAGAGACATGTAGAAAGTCTTGAGGGCTGTTTGAAAGAAAAACAAAAGAAAAAGGATAAATATCAGAGACTATGATTTGCAGTTGTGTGCAATAGCCTAAACTCAGAGGAGTTTRCCAGGTAATCTTATGGAAAAGAATGGTTACAAGTATGGGGGAAAAAATGAAAGACATGAGAGACAAATGAAAGTAGATGTTAACTACTTTATCTCCATCCATGCACTCCTTCTACTGCCAAGGTCTGAAGGAGATAAATCTTCCAGGACTGACTGCTTCCACTGRTTTTCTGAAGGGATGAATGAAGCTGAGAGTAGTCAAAACACTACAAAATAAGCTTGTGGAAAACCTATAAAACATTAGTCCTGGTACCACGTGGTCATCCCCACAGTCTGGGCAGAGCAAAGAGCAGAATGTGTACACAGTAGTTCCTAGCACCAGGGCATCAGGGTGTCAGCTGGGTTGTGGGTGCCCCAAGGCACCCGTAGATAAAGAGGGCTGTATGCCATAATTCTTGCCGCAGTGGTTAACTTCCARCTGAATGCTCCATCAGCAAGAGCATGGGCAAGCTTCATGGAACAAGATTCAGAACTCACTAGCTGAACACACAAGTAAAATACATCAGTCTGCAAATGTATATCTATTTTACTTCCAGAAACTGTGGATAGTTTCAGGCAATTGTCTTTCCAGGGCTGTAGCCATTTTTGCTACCYTTGATTATCTTAAAATAAAATTTTGAAAAAGAAAAAGAAAATACATGATTAAGACATGAATAGAGACATAATCTAGAAAATGTGGCATGTTCTAGTAATAAAAGTGTTGTCTGGCCGAAGCAAAGTTCCTTTACTACGKGATGCTTAATCTGACACATGCGTCCATGGTTATTTTCTTCTCTTGGATCAAATTATTTCACAGTATTTCAGTTTGTTATATATATTTTCATCTTGTGTTCTGCCACTGTTCCCAAGAGCACTCTTCATTGCACAATTCTCTGTATTATTTATTTTGAGGCTGCTTCTAGGATAAAGAATTCGTCCTGGGATTTATTCACAGTTTTGACATTGGCCAGCTGGGTGACTTCTGGCCAAGTCACTGCACCTTTTCACCACTGTTTCCCCAGCAGGAAGCATAGGGTAATAACCCTTTCTGAAATCACATGGAGTTCAACAGATGAAGTGCTGAATAGTTTACAGCAATGATTTCACTGATGTAGCAGGCTTACATCCAGAATTTTCCTTTTGTTTTGTTTTGTTTTGTTTTGTTTTGTTTTGTTTTGTTTTGTTTTGTTTTGTTTTGTTTTGTTTTGTTTTGTTTTGTTTTGTTTTGTTTTGTTTTGTTTTGTTTTGTTTTGAACAGATGAAAACTCGAAGACCAGCACCTGTCAAAGTGTTTATAAACCTATGACAGAACGGGCAGAACCAGACAATCATTGAGTGGTTCTTTTCCTCAGCCTGTTTAAAAAAGGCACAAGAGTAAGAGACAAGCTTTTAAGTTAGATGTTTGTGACCTATTTGGAACATGTACAATCAGTGCAGACTTTTCTCACTGTTTCTCACTTTTCTCAAAATTTAAGAATTTTTTCCTTAAGGTGACCTCTGGAGGAACAAATACAGCATTTCTTATACCTGTAACTATGTGCCCCCTTGGCCTAGCCAGGAAGGGATGCTGCTTAAATTGCAGCAGCCCCAGGACGTGGTAGGGAAAAGCTGCCTAAATTTGAAAGCCTCACTGTGACATATTTCAGTCCAGCCTGAGCGTTCACTTAACTCCACACAGAAGGTATGTCAAGTTAGGAAAGTTTCCTGCAGTGTCTCTGCCTCTTCAAAACAGTGCCCAACAGCCAGATTAAATTTGTCTTCCAGTGACTTTCATGTCCTCAGATACAGGAGTCTCTAAAGAGATTCAATAGCCAAGTCATTTGGCTAGAAATGCATCAGTTAATTTTAAAAGATGTTTCCTCTTTAACTTTAATTTTGCATGATCTTCTCTTAAAAAAAGTAAATTAGTGCTAAAGATGTTTTTCTTACAGAGCATCAGCTACTGGCAAGGTTCTTTATAGCATACACAGTCATGACACTGTGATAGTTTTGTGCGGTAATCAGTATATCTTACCTCTGAAGTTCACTTTTGGAGTTCAACTATGCATCAAAAAAATCCYCCCAAAGGGGGATATTACTCAGGTTACTACTGACTTGCTTTTGTTTGTTATCTCATCTTTATTTCCTCATTTATACACAGCAGAGTTCAAACACTGCGTGCCCCTTCATAGCAAAGATCTCCATTCCTGCTCAGAGTTGGGGCCCTGGCTTTGATACCTGATACACTATGCAATTTTGAAGCTTGATTCACCAGTGAAAATCCAAGGGAATTCAAAATCCTACTGGTACAAGTGAGACTGGACAATCAAGGACTAGGACTGTTGTTTTGGAGCAGCCAGTCAGGGATTTTTGTAGTATCAAAGTCAATAATTTTTCCATCATCTGAGYCCTAGTAAACAAAGGCAAAACTGTGCAGTATTATTTTGATGTTTATTTTAAGTGTATCATCTTTCAGTGCCAAAGTCAAGTCATGCATGTGTTGATTTTGTGACTAAAGAACTGTGGGTTAAATTGTTCTCCTTACTGCTTCATAATTGTGGGAGGAAAACATGTAAGTGGATCAGAATTGTGCACCACAACAATGAATGTAACTCTCATCAAAGACGCAGGATATGAGAGAGAGGAATCAAACTTGAGTTGGCTGAGGACATCTCTTCTACCAGGCACTCAAGTTCCTYTAGGAGGATGTTATCCAGCCCTTGAAACCTAGTTGGGATATTTCTTCCCGTAAGACTACACCTGCAGTGTKTGCAGGGTGCAGACATTTTTGCAGACATTTTACCGCAGCCAAACTGTACGCAGCTTGGTTACACTTTGTTGTGTTCTTGGCAGCACTGAAGGAGAATGATTTAGTGAATTTCTTTCATGTATGTGTTTGTAAAAGTCACAGTACTGGATGTTCGACATCACTAAGGAGCCAAAACAAATACACTGTGGTAATGACCTTCAGGATGTGGAAGAGAATGTTCTATCACTTAATGATAAGTAAATAAATAGAATAGCAATTTTGGTCTTGCTAATTTGACAATGTCATTAACTTTCATACAGTAGTAGACACCTGGCTCCTTCTTACCATGCTTTGAAAGTTCTGTGCTAAGCATTGAACCTTCACAGTCCCTTCTTCTCAGCTAAAAATTATGGTTCATTCTTATACAGGCTCAGAAACTATACAGGGTTTTGATAAAATACATGGCTAATTTTTGTGATACAAAGCCCTTTCTCCTCTTCCCACCTCCCTCTTATTTTAGGATCCATATTAAAAGGAAGCAGAGTTATATTGCAAGTGGTATTGACACCCGTCTTCAGGACACTCCTTGAGAAGATGTTGCTGGATAYGTAATCATTAGCATTCATTTCTTCGGGAATGCAGAGAGCCCTTGGTTTCCAGAGCCAGAAAGCATAAGCTCAGATAACCATCACTTGGCACTTCTCAYTGGCCAATTTTTCACTGTTGCTTTTACACACATTTATCACTGGTGGTTCATTTATGAGGTATGGTCAGTTTCTTGTTACAGCAGGGGGTTCCTCTAAACCTTTCCTGCCCTGTTGCTCCAACAATGTTTGCTGGGTTTGTTTTCCAGTTCACATTAATCTCACCTGAGCCAATACTGAACTCTAAGAAAATACCTGACCAAGGAGCATTTAAAAGATTTGTGTGGTTGCATTTATATTCTCTATGAGTAGACATGGTTATAATWCTTCCTTTCCGGCATTTTTCACTGTGATTCAACATTCCTGTACATAAGACTGTGCTACTTTATGGATTGTGCTTCCATTTAAGTTGACAGAAAACTTGTATTAAAAGTTTGAAAGAGAAGTTGCTGCCTTCTCTGCTATTAATAGTATTGCTGCTTTATATAATTTCATGACTCCCATACAGTGGATAAATTATAACAGACAAATAAGCATTTCTGCCCACAAGGAACTTTTACTTCTGCATAAAAAGAGTTTAAAAGATACACAGCAGGAAAGTTCAATGCAGAAAAGAGACTGAGGTTTGGAGGGCAAAGAGGAAAAGCTGCAAAGAAGTAGCAAGTCTGCAAAAGATCAAATCTTACTCTAGACATGAGGGACAGTCAACAGAATTAGGGCCAGCATTAATGTCACATACATAAATTCCTGGATGAGCAGTGAAAACTGAGATGTCAGGAACAGAGAAAGGCTATTTTTCTCATAAAGTGTTTMATTTTCCAAGTGTATTTCCTCTTGCCCAAGCTTCATCTCACCTCTTCCGGTAAGCCAAGGATGACATGCCACTGAGTCACATCTCKCTTCAACTGCATTGCATCTTCAGCAGCTTTTGTCCCCACCCCTTCAGCATTTTTGCCAGTGCTACCTCTTGTTTTCCTTGTTCTGGCACAAAGCTCGGGCAGGGCAGAGGGACAGGGAGTTTGTCTATACCCACTGCCACTCTTTCTGCGTGCCAGGTTGGGCCACACACACAGCTTGGATTTGTGGTGAGCAGGGCACTGGGTGGCACCTAACAGCCCATATGGGACCCACATGGGCCGGGTAAAAATTGTGCTGAATTGCATCGAATAAAGGATTTCAGGCTGCAGCAGAGAATTTGGAGAGTAAAAGCATGGTTTGAATAATATGCTGTCTCTAGAAGCCAAATACATACTACAAGAAATCGCTAAGAGCAAACACCTCCCCCTCTCCCTCCAAATTATACTATTTTAAAGGGCATAGTTTAAAATTTACCATACAGTGAATTTAATGTAAATATCTCATGCTTGTAAAAATATTGTAAGACATTATGAAGGTTTCAAAGTCAAGCATCCATAATAATTAAAAACATGATCATTTGGATGAAGCTTTGCAGCTTGAATTCTTTCTGAGTGCACTTGCATCCTGGTACTCTTAATTTGTATGATCACAAGTAGCTTTTTTAAGAACACAGAATGCTTGATTAAGCTGAAAGTGGTTCATATGCTTTTGTCAAATGTGCTGGATTGGGAGGGATGTCTCCAGGCACCATTCTTTCTCCATTAGCTGCTGACACAGCTGAGGTGAGAAGTTAAGTGAGAAGCTCAATGCACTGGCCAGTGAAGTGATCCATGCTTCTGGTGCTGACACAGAGCACTCTTGCAGGGAGTATTATATTTGTTCCCAGCAAATTTCACCACCAGCTGACCCAGGACCAGTGCAAGTCTTGCACAGAGAGAAACTGTAGAGCTTGATGGTTCCTAGTRTGCTCCCACAGTGTATCACTTACTGGCTGAGAGGCTTGGGTGCTCCAGAAACCTTACACCAATCAAAAACAGAAACAGGTCCCTTTATGCACCAGTTTGTACCTTTCTGCAGTATGGCAACAACTTTTGAAAATGTATTTTTAKTTTCTTCCTCTTAGCATAGACCCCAAGGTTGTTGCAAACAAGAAAAATCTAACTTAATTAACCTAAGGATATGATTTTCATATGAGATTTGCATTGGTCTCACTAATGAGCTGATTCTCCAGTACAACTTCATCCTATTAGTGTTGGAGAGGCTGACCTCTACAACCTTTTCCTACAGATTGAACCTTTGGAAAGCTGAATTCAGAGGAYGAACGCTACAGGTCATATGAATTTAATATGYCGTGAGTTGCTACAACTGCTCTCAMCAAGCCTGGGGCTGAGTGCAAGGCACTACACAAAAGGAGGAGTTTGCATTCACAGAGTTTTCTCAAAGTTGCTTGGCACATCAACAAGGYAACATAATCACTAGCATAAATAAGGACTCTCTCACACAAGGACACAATATATTCACTGGAAGAAATACGGCGTCTCTAACAAGCAAGTTTATCGTAGAACTCCTAACTATAGACCATTAAAACAAGTAAACCACTTGTTTGTCAAAAAGTTCCTTTAATTACCAAGAAGAAGCCAAATGTGACAAATCCATGACAACACTGAATTGTTATTTTACTGCTTTATGTTTTAAAATAAATTCCTTCCTACCATGAGACTTATTAAGACCTGGGAGTACAGACAGTATTTGCCTATTAACAAGCATTATTATGCATTAATTATCTTAAGAAACAGATAAGTGAACTGAAGTTAGCAATACACAATGGAGAGCTTTTTGAGATGGAAAAGATTCGCACTCCACACTTTTCCTCAACCTTTCTCAAAATATATTACATGTGAGGGGTCCTATATATACAGATTACTGTTTGTTTCTCTACAAAGCTGTAACATGGAGAAGGCTGTCAGRTCAAATTAGGTGTTGCTGATTTTTATTACTTCATTGCAAGTCCTTCAAGACTTTTTTTTTTTCCCAGGGGTCAAAGTCTAGAGACTGCAGTAAGAATCCCACCTTTTATATTTTTTAAGCAGGTTTTCAATTTTTCTGAACTACAAAGCTTTTAAATATGAAAAGAAAGTGTCCTAAAAAATTATATAGATGGCAAATAACCGATCACGTACTTATCTTTTCTAAATGTCTTATTTTTAAGAAAATGGGCTTCTAAGCCAATTTCATTTGTGGGTGGGCATTGACTCATGAGTTTTGAATACTTACTGTGGCAATGTAAATCTGGATCAAAACTTAAATTCTGTGTTAAAAAAAAACAGTTGAAAAACATTTTAAAGCAACAGAAGTGCTTGTATTCAATTTAATTTACAGACTACCCAAATTAAATATGTATTTTCAAACCACTCAAGCATTCCGTGGCATTACTGCTAGTCAAAACACAAGAGAAACCTGTCAGTGTCTCAGTCACAGGAGGTTTAATGAAGACTTCAAGAAAGCGCCTGTCAGGAATGCTCATGGCATAGCAGGTCCAGCCATGGAGGAAAGAGGAGGTAAGATCATCCCTCAGATTTTCTCAGCTTTTTTTGATTCCTAGAAAGGAATTATTATTGAGATCCTTCAAAGGAGCGCAGTGCCATGAGACTGTAACAAATCAGTGACAATAATGTGGGTTTTATATACTGAAGATTTTTATATCATATTCTAGAACATTGTCACAGAGGTAAATTAATAAGGTAAGATAAAAGAAACTGTCAAGTTRATAAGATTCAGTAATTTTCAAGCTGATTAAACAATATTGTTGATGACAGAGGTTAGCATAGGTCTAGCTTGGCAAACAACAATAATTGCTGATCGTAATAATAATAATATGTATTAGAACAGGAAGCTACTCTTCCTCCAAGCTTCTGAGCACACACACTGCAATCATGACAGCATACATAATGGCAAGTTAATCTTAAAAACAATCACCTGCAAAATCATGACCTTGTTTGAAATATTTTAATTGCTCTGTCATGCAAGTATTCTCCAAGGTTACTATGACTGAACAAAGTCAGAAAAACACTTTGCATTTTGTCAGACAATATGCTTCATAGACAAATGCTTTTATACTCTTGAAATAAAAGGAGGAAACTGTATATCCTACAGGCTTCTTGTATATTCAATGTACTCTGTAAATCATAATGATCAATCTTGTACAATAAAATGCTACAATCTGAAAAGGGCAGCAGGTTTTCAGGATTTCAGATTTCAGCAGATATTCAGGATTTGATTTGTTTCCTTGGAACAGATGTGAAAGAGGCAAACTACAGATTGGTAGGAGTGGGAGCAGCTACAATAGCTGAAGATCATTAGAACACTGTGTTTTTACCTGACAATTTCACATCACTGAAGTCCATTTAAAATCTACTTTTGCCACAAAGATTAACACGTGGAGCATTTGAATTTGTATTGTGACAAATGCAGAGAGGAAAAAAATAGTTTCTCATATGTAAGCATCTCTTCTGCTGAAGAGCCAAGTGAGCTAAAGAAAAAAGCAAGACAAAACTCTATCTGTGCGCAATTCCTGGAGCCTTACTCATCTTACTTCCTGATTCTTCTTTTTGGCCTCCTTTCCCTTAGGGCCCTCCCACCTCTATAAACACCACAACAATAATTATCACGTCAGTGGATACTTAAACATTCTTGACATCCTAACATCTAACAAGTACAGGACATTTCACAAAGGCCTAGCCTGGCTTTCAAGAAGTGGGTCAGCTTGACACATCCCATGTGTTTCTGAAAGCCTGCAGTCTTTGAGCTTGCTCATCTATGGTAATGGGCACCCTACCAATGCACAGGCTGGAAACAAAACACTGCCTGGTTTGYCAGGGGAACTTCAAATTGTTTACTGAAAGCGGGTAACTCTTAAATTTCCATCCTAAACATCAAATAGAGGATGTCTTAYGAAGCCTGGTCACGCAGCAGGTTCCAAACTCAGCAGTTATGTGACCCACCTGTCCTGCTAAAAAAGGTGCTGGAAATCCTCCAGCCGCATGCAGGAGTCTAGCTGCTGATGTGCCCAGACAGGGAAAAACAAAAGGGAGCACAGAGTTTTTCCATCCATTAATCCAAGAACGCTGAGTGGTGAGTTCTTCTTTCATTTCATCTTCTCCTGTCCTTCAGCCTCACTTCACTTGATTATATACCACAACAGGATTCTTTAGTCCTGGCTGATCTGGCAAAGCAAAATCTTTTGCCATAGAATTTCTGGCTACTGTGGCCTTTTTTTAAGTCAGCCTTCAATAGTTTTTCTTATATTTCAACATTTAAATCATGCCAACTTGCTTCCACCCTCGGCAGAAACTCATGATGACTCAGAAATGGATCTTGTCCTGCTAGCTGAGAATCACTTCTCTAATAGTGCTATGGTTTGATATCTGTTTTCAAAAAGGGAATAAACCAATGTGTCTCATCATATTTTCTATCCTGCCCCCACATAAATTTGTGTTGTGAATAAAACACATTSTATTCAGCTTGGAGGGCATTTTATTTTTGTGCACATTTTGACATTTTAGTTAGAATACGATGCTTGTACAGWAGCCCAGGCAGTGGAGACTATAAAATCTTCCATTTATGATCTATTCCAATGAACAGATTTTCAGTTCTGCTTAAACTGACTTTTAACATTAACTAAGCAAAAACCCCTCCATTCCATGCACCAGAAAAYGATCAAAAATAATTGTTCTTCAGCATGGAAAGAGAATATGGCAAAGATCTGTGAATAGTAACTTTGGAAGAAAAGTATGAAGTTAGCTACMAATAAATTCTCTAAACTCATTAATAAAATGCAAAGAAATAAAATAAAAATAATTGGACTGCGGAGATTAAATTTGGTAAGATTTTGTTTAAAGAGTGAATCATACTTCTATAAAATTTGGTGTGCCCATAGATCACAGTGCTCATGTACAGAACTGAAAGGTAAGAACAAAGAGAGCAAGCCTGGTCCCGCTGTGTATACATGCTGATGTTTAAGTATGAAAACTAAATAAATATAGATATATATCTATCTCTCTTCCTATATATTGTACATATACATTTAAATACCACAACTGAAGCACTGGCAAACAAGTGAGATTTCTAATCACTCTTGCTCTAAGATAACACAGGCATAGTTGAGTCATACAACAAAATTATTTCTATTTGTGGATTGCTCAGTTTTATCAAAGCAGAAGCACTGTGCCATGGGTGAGCGCCAATACAGCAATACCGTAAATGGCAACTGGATTACCATTTGATTCAACAAAGTTAATAGGTGATAATGGCCTATAATTCATATGTGATTCATTTTGGCAAGTCTTCCGTTTGTCAGTTCATCAAGCCTATCCTATACATAAGCAATTAAATCAGCGGGGGGGGGGGAAACAGTCCAACGAGAAAAGGGCTCAGCAAAAAAGTCCTCCAGATAGTTTGATGGGATCTATCCTTCATAATGCTGAAATATCATCGCCTACTTCTTAGTGGTTTTCTTTTCTTGCTACGACCAGTAATTTAGCTCAGTAGGCACAATAATAAATAACACACTGCTGATTTCCAAGCAGCTTCTAGAAGCAGAGAAAATTTATTCCAAAACAGTTACAAAGAAGCTATGCACTGGAAAAACTTAACTGGGAGGAATACTAAACAAAGAACAGCAAACAGTTACCATCACTACAAACGGGAGATATTAAATTTCAGAGAAGTGCCTGGAAATGTATCAGGCTGGCAGCCGTAGCACAGGCACTAAATTCTTGTGCAACTAGGAGGCTTGGTCCTACAGCGGGGACAAAGGACACATACAGAAATAGACTCCCAAGGAGAATCCCGCCTCTGTTTCTTGATGACAGCCAGAATGCTATCGGCATCACTGGCACAGATGGCCATAGCCCACTTACTCACTCTTAATGAAAACACAGAGAGCAGCCAACACAGGATCCAGGAGCTGAATTAACCTCTGCAACATCGAGGCCGTGCACAATGCTCTGATGTGAGAAGATGCGCTTCCTGATGTGCCATGAGGACAGCTTTATTCTTACTGGTGCTGCCTGAAGGGTGCCAGTCAGGCGTTSCTCTCCCCTTTCCTCTGGCTCTKGATTCCCCAGGSAGAGTGATGGGTGTACTTACAGTGATCTGATGGCCATGCAGCATGCCTGCCTGGAGGATATGGCTCCTGGACTMAGGGAGTGATCACCTGCACTCACTATAAATCCCATATTCAACATGTTGACTCCCATGTTGATAGGATCAACAGGATGCCAAACAAATGCCCTCAGTGCCTGGAATGCTTGGATTGCATTTTCTTTGGTTGAAATGGCCACTAAGAGTAAACCTAAATGAAAACTAARCATACAGAAGAGAATGTTTGCATTTGAATGTTGAAACTAGGCCTAACAAAGAGAGGGGCTTTGCTTTCTGCAAGCTAAATAATTTCTMGCTGATCCATCTACTGAAATTCATTGAAAGCGTTGGAAAAAAGCCCCACCCCAAAAACCCAAAGATATTTTGGTGGGCTAGTCAATGTTTTACAGTGTTTCAAAAGGCTTTTGATTGAATCACTAAGCTAGAGAGGACTCAAACAGCTAAGTAACCACTGGTCAAAAAGAAAAGTACAATCATGGTTCAAGAACTGGAGAGGGAAAACAAAGAGCAGAATTGAACTGCGAGTTTCTGTGATGGCAGAAGGTTAACGCCAGCCAGCTTTGGGCCTCTGCAGCAAGTCTCATATTGCTGCTGTATTTACCACTGCTCTAGAAAGAGGGCTGTATTGTGAGAWGGCAACATTTGCAGCTGTCGTAATTATTTCAGCTAAGCAAGACAAGAGGGGACTGTGATGATGAGGAAGTGCTAACGAAACAGAATGCACCATGTAATGGTGAATTAAGTTCAATACTGAAAAWGCAAAACAACACACATTAGAGAGGAACACAAGTACTGCTTCTAAATCTGACAATCTCCCATTTCATTTATACCAACCAGAATGTAGAAACTAAGCATTTATGTAAATATCTCTGYAAATATCTCTATAAATATCTCTAATCCTCCAGAAGCTGTAGTCAGAAAACACRTTAGTGGAGCACAGGAAGAATAAGTAACATTCTGGTTATCACAATAGATTGGTAATAGGTAATATTAAAATTACCTCTACAAAACCTCTAGCATAGTGCGCAATCCATCCTTACTCAGAAAAAGTGATGTGAATGTGCTTGTCTAGGAGCATATTTTGGATAAAAGTCTTTTACAAAAAGCGATGTTTTGTTACACTTGGATTTTCTATCCTTGRAAGGTGGCAAAAGATGCAAAAAAGCACCAGAGCAGCAACATAAGGAATAATGTCAAGAAGTAAGTGCAGAAACACCTGCTCTCCTGTTCAGGAAACAGGAACCTGATGGTGGCAATCTCAAAATGGGTGACATGAAGCATTTTGGTACAAATGCTAAAAGTGAGACACAACTGAGGAAGTAGGTACRGTAAAACATTTATTGACAATCACCRAACAGTTAAGGCACATCTACACTTACAACCGCAACAAATATATCTCCCAATGTCTACAGTTAGCCAAACACTGTAATTTTTTTTTAAATGAAAATTACTAAGCTTCATGGTTTACAACAACCTCTAGGTATTAGAAAGCAAACTTATATATAGTGGGAGATAGCCTACCAGTGCCAGGGTAATTGACCCTCAGGCATAGTTCAGCATGTGTTTTGACATCCATCCTAGGCACTTGTACAGTTTGCAGCTCCTCTTCATAGGATATTTTTAGATTTTTTTTATCCAGCCATAATTGCTATTAGACATCATGAAGAAGTCTCATGGTGACAGGGTATTTTGGTAACTATAGGTAAGAAATGTTATATATAGCTATGTTATAGCTTCATGCAAGCCTTTGCAAGTGTCACACCTGCATTACCTCACAMGCCATTTCACACAGATGAAGCGTAATTAACCTCCTCTATTTCCTGCTCCCGTGCCCATTCTCCAACAAGCTGGCAGCAGGAAAGGGGTTTGTGAAGTGATCAGTATTTCAGGTTCATAGAATCACAGAGTTGTTAGGGTTGGAAGAGATCATCCAGTTCAACTTTCTTGCCAAGGCAGGGTCACCTACAGTAGGTGACACARGAACATGTCCATGTGTGTTTGGAATGTCTCCAAAGAGAGAGMCTCTACAAGCTCCCCAGGCAGCCTKTTCCTGTGCTCTGTCACCCTCAGTGTAAAGAATTTATTCCACATATTCAGGTGAAATTTCTCTTTTAATTTATGGCCATTGCTCCTTTTCCTGTTGCTGGGCACCACTGAAGAGTCTRGCACCATCCTCTTGACACCCACCTTTGAGATATTTATATGCATTAATGAGATGCCCTCTCAGTCTTCTCCAGACCAAACAGGCCTAGCCCCCACAGCTTCTCCTCATAAGAGAGATGCTCCAGACCCCTCATTATCTTTGTGGCCTTTGCTGAACCCTCTCCAGAATCTTCTTGTTTTTCTTGTACTGAGGAGCCCAAAATTGCACACAAGTTCTAGACCTGCCAGTGACAGTCTCTTCCTCTTCTGACGTTTTCCAAGCCAGGTGTGCCAATCTGTAAACCACTTTTGTTTCACTGCTGCCATGTGAATATATCAGTGCAGGCAACCATTGACTAGCCAACAACATTAAGCACAAACAAAACCACCCTGCAACACACAAACCAAAGAAGGAAAGCAGGCCCTGAACAAAACCCCCTCAGAAACACTGCRCTGCTCCTCCTGTCCTGAGCTGGGCCATTCCCAAGCTTTCCCACCTCTGGGAAATGTTCTCAGTGGCATTTCCCCATACCAACGGTAGTGCTGGACACAAGGTGTGGGCAGCAGACCCATATTGTGCCTGTCGGGTGGCACAGCCTCCTGGCACCACACACCAGCCTGTCCCCATCTTTTTTCCCCACTCACCATCCCCAATGGCAGCAGAGCTGGCTGCGGTGCCTTCTTCTTCTCCAGCTTCATGTTATGCCCACGCCTGAAGGTGGGTAACTGAGGTTCTTGGGGTGGATCACAGTGAAATGACACTGAATGATTGGTGTTTACATACATACATACATACATATACATACATATATATATATACACATACATAATGTGTGTAGTTTACATTCTTTTGCAAGAATCACGGTTTGATCTGCCATTGCTTGTGGGTCATGCCAACTGTTACGAGCCCAGGGCATACTCAGAGGAAACGTGTCAGCATCATGGCTGTTTAATTTCATTAGGAGGGAACAATCCCCATTGGACTCACCCTGGATGGTCATTCCTTTTGAATCTGWCATTAACATGCTGAGGGTTAATGTCTTTCTCCCTATTACCCCTGGGAAGATCAGCTAGACTTTGTCCCAGAGAAAACCTTTCAACAGGTCCACGTTTACACCAGAAAACTCTTCAACAGGTCTGATGTGCCCAGGTCAATACCGAGAGGAGAATTATCATTACAGTCTCATGATCGGTGACAGGACTCAAGGAAATGGCATGAAGCTGAATCAGGGGAGGTTTAGGGTAGACRTCAGGAAAAGGTTCTTCACCCATGGGATGGCTGRGCACTGGAACAGGTTCTCCATASAGGACGTCACAGCACCAAGCSCAACRGAGCTCAAGAAGCATTTGGACAAAGCTCTGTAGCAGCATATTCTGATTCCATGATAATTTCGTAACGAGGGGACAGTCACCATTTGAGTGGCCCTCAGCGGTAACACCCCTCAGTAACCCACCGAGGATCTGTGTCCCTTTCCCCACTACCCTCGGGGGGAGTCTGTCAGACTTCCTTCTGGAGAAAAGCTTGCGACAGATCGGGGTCACGCCAGAGAGCCCTACAACAGCTTCAGCCCGTGCCGATCACTCCAGCAGCAGTTCCGAGAGAACTCGCCGGTGCCGCCGGTCCAATTCCCGTGCAATCACCCGCTCCCGCTCCCGCTCCCTCACGCTCCGCTCCCTCCGCGCCTCGCGCCCGCCGATGGGCGGAGGCCCCGCCCCGTCGCGAGCGCGAGGAGTAGGCGGGGCCGGGCCGCGGGCTC
>NW_026623283.1:2331639-2382773 GCF_030028575.1 Malurus melanocephalus
TCAGTTACATCGGCCTCTCGCAGAACAACCTGCGGGTGCACTACAAAGGTGAGGAGGGGCGGCCCGGGCCGCCGCGATACTCCCTCCCCCCCTCCCCGGGCCCGGGGGCTGCCCGACCCCTCCGTCGGGCGGTGGGCACAGGAGTAACAATAACAGGAAATAACACACGCTCCTCTCCCTCCTTCTTCCCTGTTTTCCGATCCCCTAAATTTCCTCCCGCAGCGTGGAGAGAAGGGTCTTGTTTTTCCTTATTTCAGGTTTATTTTTCTCTCCTTTCCCCTCCCCCCCAGTTTCTGTCGCCGTGCGGGGAAAGGGGGGGGGACACAAGGGGCCGCCCCCGCCTCCTTATGCTTCTGGAGTGGACATTATGTAAACTCTGAGACTTCCTCCGTGGATTCCAGGTATCGCCAGAACGTTTGGGTCGGAGGCAGGAGAATAAAGGACGCTCGGCATGACGTGTCCTGTTTATGGTAATRAGCGAGAAAAAGAAGTGGCTGCTTTTTTTTTTCCCCACTCTCGAGAAGAGTAAGGGTTAAATGGAGTTAAGAGCAGCAAGCGTTAAGCTATTGAACACGGAAATGACGGGAGGGGAAAGCRCTGAAAAAAACACCGTTTATTTTTAAACTGTGAAAAAAATTACTTTAAAGTCACTGGTAATAGTCTTGCCTAACTATTGTACAGAGTGATTTGAGGGAAGGAATGACAATGGGACTTAAATTAATAAAGGTAACTATAACTTCCTGCCTAGATGTTTCACAGTTACAGATTTTCAAATAAAAGGTAAAAAACAGAGTATGCTTTTGTATAAAAAAAAACATCAGTGAGAGGCATTAGAAGAAGAACTTGTGTTGATTGTTACGAGATGTCATAAAACCTGGAAACATAAGCGTATACTCTGACCTGAAAAAACACTGACACATCTGGTGTTCTAGGCCCAAAGTCCTGAAGTAGAAGTGTTGTGGATTCARAACCACTTCTGAGTTGGCTGGATCTTTTGTCAGTCTGTAGTCAAATGAACGTAGTGGGAGGGGATAAAAACAACCGTGCAATTACCCTTTCTCAGAGTTTGCAGTGGAGAAATTCAAGGGAAATCTCGATAAACATGTTACTGTTTAATCGGAGGAGGAAAACGGCAACACAAACACATGGCAGGATTTGTCTGCCATGAAAGGATTAAATGTACTCTGGGAGACTTTTTTTTAAATAGAGAGGCATTATTATTACATACAAAATACTCKGTTAAAAATGCTAAGTTTAATGCACCGTACAAAGATAACAAAGGAGCTTGATGACTATAGAGCAGGTTTCTGGGAGGCACCAAGTGATTTRAGGATGTGTAATTAAATACTCAACTCTGAATTTCCTGGCTTTTGTTCAGTGTTTTATGACCTTGTATTTTTAGAAACATTTTGTATTTTCTGGTGCTTAGTGTTGGTGGGTTGTTTGGTTTTGTTTTTTGTTTTTTTCTAAGATGTTCGTAGCTTAGTCCTATCGAGTCCTTCTGCTGGTATGTTTTGTTCTGGCCAACTTCTTTTGCTCATGAGCTAGAATTTAGAGGTTGAGAACCTCTCTGATTTGTCAATGTAATTGCAGAAGTATATTTTCAAGCTTTTCTTGTGCTGTGCCTGCTTTTCCTCACTTATGTCCTTTGCCATGGTGTTGAAAAAAGACCTTTACTTCAAAGAAACTACAGAAGTCATAAAGCACAGTTTGTAGATTATAACAATGAAATATCTTTACTCTAGCTCTTAATGGTATGTGCTGAAGCTTCCTAGGTTAGCCCAGATGACTCTGAAAARAAGAGGTGCCAATATAACATGTCTATGCTTTTTCCTGAGTGCAGATGGGAGTAAATGGCTTCTGAAGAGGCCCATCTTCTCTTCCGGGTAATTTAATGAAGATGGCTCTTAGGGCATCTCCATGTTTRTGTTACCAGCCTGGCACCTGGAGTTGCTCACTGGGCAAATCAGTGGATGGTATCAGAGCARTTCTGCCTGAGACCCAGGGGGAAAACACGCTATAAGATCCCCTGCCTTCTCTCCCTCCTGGCTCCTTCAGCCCTAAGAATACAATAAAAGGAAAGAGAATGAGGAGGTTCAAGGAGGAGAATAAGGGAAGGTAGCAAGTAAGAATGTGCTTAGCACTCTGAAATAGTGTTTCTACAAATCAGTTCTCAAAAGAAAGCATTCACAGTTTCCTCGTCTTTAATATTGGCACTTTCAGTGCTTCTGAAGTTACCTAAGTAGYAGTGGAAGAATGGTGGATGTTTTTGTTGAAAGGAAATATTAATCATATATCAAGCAGGGACAAAGAACTGTTGTATTCTCAAGGAAGAAGATAGATCAGGCATTGATCAAGTGGAAGTTTAAAAAAAAAAAGGAATATAGTCTAGCATCAGGATAAAAGCTCTTCTAATTTTTAAGGTCAACAAAGCCCAAAAGTCAGTGCTTTTTTAGGGGTTAGTTCTCAGAATCATAGTGTTACTTAAGAAAGGAAAAGGAAAATTTATGTGGGGAGGTGTTTTAGTTTAGCAGATCAGGCTAATTTCTTTCCACAGCAAGCTTTTCTGTTCTACTCTCATAAATCCTGATTCTTGATTAGGTAGCTTTGTCAAAATCTGGATATGAAATACATGTACAATGGCATCAGTGATACTGTAAATATAAGAAAGACTATACCTAGAGTATTTTTGTTTTTCACATGGACATACATTTTTGTGTTGYTACCAGTTAGCTGTGCAAGCTGATAGAAATCTAACAGTGTCTTATGCATGTTTGCAGTGCATCTTTGTAAGGGAGACAATGAAAAGCAGTATTGATGTAATTTCACTTAATCATAATATTTACATCACTAAGCTGTAGGTAAGTGCTAAAAAAAGCATAAATGAAAGCTGTATGTAAAGCAGTTACTGCACAAAATTACATAGCTAGTAAGACAAGATGTCTGTAAAAATATTCATATGTGTTTCTAAAATATTCAGCATGAACACRTGGATCCTGTTGAAAAGCAAGGATTTTGTAAATGTTATATGTAATACRAAAGGTCCACTAGACAGACAAGTTAGGTTTCCAGCAGATAGTAATCTGTACTATGTAATATAAGGAGATAAAAACACAGATTCAGTGCAGATTTGTAACCATGGAAGAAACTATATACAAGTTAGGTAAACACATTAAGTAATTTGTGCTAAAAATCATGGAAACTTCTATAGAAACTTCATTTAAATTAGTCTTGTGACAATTGTCCAAGAAAACTAAAGAAGGTTATGCAATTTTGAGTAAGCTGCCATTGCATGAACTTTTTCTAATGTATCACAGGCCAGGAAACCTTAGCCAGACATTTATTTACAGTCCATTTGCCTTTGAACTGTCTGTAGTGCCAAACAAAAAAACCCAAAAATAAACTATTTTTCAGTGCAATCTATGCTTTCCATTTTCAGTTGGAAACCGAAGAGGATTCTGTACTAATAGTTCTGTGTTGTCACTTAGTGATAGAAGGATGGTGTCAATTTTTCTGGCAGAAAACAATCAGGGTACATTGAGTACAGTTTGTCTGTTTTGGACACCCTTGTAGCTCTGAGATGTCTAGCTTATTTTAAACTGGGGAGAAAGTTAAAGTCAAATTTGTAATTTGTGTCTTTTGTTTTTTTGTTTTTTTTTTTTCTTAGAATCATAGAATCATTTAGTTTGGAAAAGAGCTCTAGGAACACCGAGTCCAACCACAAACTCAGCACTGCTGAGTCCACCAGTAAACTGTGTCCCCAAGTGCCACATCTACGGGTTTTGTAAATACCTTCAGGGATGGTGACTCAACCACTTCCCTGGGCAGCCTGTTCCATTCTTGTCTCAGTGAAACTTTCCTAATGAATTCAACAGAAGATTAGGCTTTGATTATTTTATTTTTGGCAATGTGAGCAAGTCAYCTGTTGGAAATAACTACACTTCAGCTTATGTAAACTTCATTTAAGGATTTAAACGGGATAAACACACTTACTTTTGTCTAGGTAGGTGCTCCCATTGACTTCTTTCAGACTATTTGGTATATGTGCATTATACACTTARATTCAGGTTCAAGATTATCCTTTTTGAAAGCAGAAGTGGCTTCTCTGAGCATGCTTTTATCTAAATTAGCTTTTTTTCAAGTAGATGGAATTTAAATTTTGATTAATTTCACTATAATTTTGCTAAAGGAGTGGTGATAGTATTACTAAAAATCATCRGTGTGAATGCTTAAAAAGTGAAGCTTGGTCAGTTTATAGCTGGTGAACACTTAAAATGAAAGCCCAAGTAAATGCAGTTCTGGTAATGGATCTTAGCTAAGATGTGGTTTATAGTGTAAAGTTCAAGTTTCCTAGACCTGTTTTCCCTTCTCTGCCCCAGTGAATCTGTTTGCAGCRTTCTCTTTGTAATGCYGAAAATCTTTAGTATTTAATAAGAMATACTTCARCATAGGTTTAATACTCAACCTATAGCTTGCAAGTRTGAAAGGGGTCTGTTTCGAGTAAACATTGGCCAGTATTTGTGTGATCTACTCCAGGTGTTTGGAATTTCTGATTCATGGGTTCAGAATTGGGCGTCGAAGTTCTTTTTTATTCACAAGCCATGAAGTGAGGATTTGGGTTACCAAASAATGTGGCAACAGTGTAAGACATCAAGTGAATGGGCCACTCAGCCCTGGAGTCCCATTGGTGACAGTGGTCATGAGTGCCTGTGAAAAAATAATTTAAAACATGTTGGGCATAAACAGTCTATGTGTGTTTCCCTTCTCAGTTTCCAGCCATTTTAAACTGAAGGACATTCTGAACTCAAGGCAGTGTCTCAGTTAACTTCTGTTCTAGAAGCTTGCCCAGTGTCTTCTTAAACACTGACATCTATAGTATCATTTGGTAAGAAATTTTGCAGTTCACCTAACTGTTTTCAGTTAAGAGCCTTTTTCTTGTTTTAAAGCAGACTGATCATCTAGGATCACCTGACTGCACACATGATTCAGTGTAGCTTGGTGGTACTGAGAGACTCAGCTATCATGTTTAGACAGTGTAGAGGTATTTGGAATATTGGAAAATAGTTAACGGCTTGATGATATTGAGTCTTCTCTTAGACATTAATTGTATGTATGTASAACTAAAAGCAGCATGCTCAAATAGTGAAACAGGGTTCATAAGGTATTACGTTAAAAGGACAGCAGTTCTAAATTTAGGGAGTCTTCTGTTTTAATGGGATGAAAGTAGTTTTGGGTACTGACTTCCCCAAGTGTGTTGCTTCATTGCATGAAGTGTTTGGCAATACTGGTAAGGTATCCTGTTACTTCTGCCCCTATGTTGAACTCTTMTTTGCAGTGTGACAGTTGTGTGTGGCTGTGTTGTGAACTGGATCAGGGAACTGATCTGCTGCTTAAAAAAATCTGGTTGGTTTCTTAAAGCCCAATCAGCTAATCAATCTGGTTTGTGTTATGTCCTTGCAAATAAATGCCTCGGTTGAGGAGGAGGTGGGAGAAGGGGAGTTTCAGGAAGAAGTGCTAAGAATACCTTAAATAGGTATTGTTTCCAAACAGTTAGACTGTGATTTCACAAAGCTAAGTCTGCTGGGTAATAGATTTACATTTTCAATAATATTTGGCTGGTTCCTACTGCTTTAGTCTTTTCTATGTGGAAGACTTTGCCAAATAAGGAGAATGACTCAGACTGAAACTACACAGATTGTCAAGTGCATAGAGTAACCAAGGGAACTTCTTTGCAGTCTATTTTAAAGTAAAAACCTAAAGACATTTAAAAAGCAAGTATTTTTCCTTCCCCCCCCGCTTTCCCTTAGTGCATTGTTTAATCAGACCTTTTTGAAAATGAGGGTTATCATAGGAATTTAATGTTCTGCTCTTTTAGCTAAAGGATTTCTACATACTTAGGCATAATAATCTRATTTATAATAGCTAAATAGTGATATACCAGCGTTTGAAAACCAAGCAAACTCATGGAAGTGCTAAAATTATGTACTTAGTTATTACCCTGGTTGTCACAGCCTGAGGAAATAACTTAAAAGTAGTGAAMAATAAAACATATTGTTTATGGAGGAGTAAATTACTGTAGTTTTTTCCTCAYGTGAGATCAGAAATCAACACAGGGAAGGTAGACAGTGTGCTTAACATTGTAAAACCTGTGAGGTGAYGGAAGGATCGCTATACAAAATATTTAGTAATACTAGTGGCATATTGAAGTGAGCAGTGAATTTGCACCTTCAAAGTAAGGCTGTTGGCCACTTGCCTTTAGGCAGTAGCACACTGGGTGTTGACATTGACATGAGAAAAAACTGGGAACCATTGACATGAAAAAAACTTGATAGGCTAAATTAATGTCAGTGGGTGAAGAATCTGTGGTGTGCTAGTAAAGTTTTGGTTGCAGGTGTGGCCATGGTGAGAGTTCTCCCTGACTGAGCATGTGCCATTTGTTAGGAGCTGCTGGGCACTGGCTCCACAAGCTGATAAGCACTTAGACTTCTATGAACATTTGCACAAGTGAGTGCTGTCCTCAGAGGTTCTGTACAGATCAGTCTCTGACCCTCTGCCCTTGGAGGTTTTGCACTGGGGGCCAGCTGGGCCTGATGTTTCTGCCTGCCTATGCTGTCATTCTCTTGCAGTTCTTTTTTGCKCTGTGATCTGACTTGCTGCACCTGAGGCATGATTAATCTGAGCCTGAGCAGTAATGCCAGTGTTAATGCYCCTGGAAAGAGTGTGTTTGGTTGTGAGATTTTTGCATATGCAGATCATTTGCTATGCAGGTGCAGTAGGCCTCCCTGTCTGGACTGGAAACGACAGCTGGAATGTTGCAGCGCAAGTGATTTGTACAGCACAGTCAAAACAGGCAGGTCTTTTCATCATGCTACAGATCCACGTGAAGAGTACACATGGGATCTGCATGYATTATTCTTATGGCAGTGACAGTCTGTTCCTGGTTACCACCTCACTGAATTACCTTACCTCTTGCCTGGATCCAATATACTTTCCATCTTGTTTTTTAAATTTTTTTAAACTATGTCTGATGGCCCCATGCATGGCTGTCACACAGAAGYTGAGATATTTGGGTGTACCTGGGAGACATTGTGCTTGTTTGAGCAGGTTGTTGCTGAAACAAGTCRTCCAGTCAAAAGCCTGCTTCCAAGTTGCCTTTGGAAAGGGCTGTGGAGAGGGTGACACATTCAAAAGGTTAGTTTTAGTGGAGTGCAAGTGGCCCTTGGGTTTAGGTTGAAAATCCTGAGAGTAGACAAGAGCTGACATTGGACATMCTTGTGGCAGAGCTAATGCATAGTGAGGCTAATATGAAAAAGGAAAAGGAGTTGTATGAGCTCAGCTGCAGGCTGTGAGGCATAATACTGTCCTGAAACAACACTCAGAACATGGAAATTAATTAGGAGTAGTACTTTCTGTATAATGACTGATGTTTATTCTGGAGGACATTAGAATTAAAGTATCTTCAGTAACTTGTAGATTCAGAAATAGTAAGCATTAGAATAAACTCTTATGTCATGTTTTAGTCTACAAAAATGAGTAGGCCCATTTGAGAAATCCTACAGTTCTTTTAAACGCAGGTGGCCTTTTGTCAATCATGTTCTTAGAGTGGTGAAACTTCTTCCTGGTTTCCCTTCAAATAATTGTAGCACCTTTTTGGAATACTACATCCAGAACTTCTCATAGCATGCGTAGTTGCAGTAGAGGTGCTTACAATGCAAATGTAAGCATAAAAATCAGGCTGATTAAAATATTGTGTATTGTTTGCTCATTGCATAAGCCATTTGTTTTGAGTAGCTGGCATGCCTACCTTTAAGTCACCTTCTGCAGTTAACTAAAATGCTTTTTTTATGTTTTGAATACTCTTGTTTTTCAGGTCATGGAAAAACTCCAAAAGATGCTGCTTCTGTTCGAGCTACACATCCTATACCTGCTGCCTGTGGCATATACTATTTTGAAGTTAAAATTGTCAGTAAGGGAAGAGATGGGTAAGCAGAGTCCATTATTAATTAATAATTTCTTGAAATACTGCCTCACATCATCTTTCAGTCAACATATATTTTTGGTATTGAAACTTATTTTCATATTTTATCACTTTATGTAGCTTGATTCCCTATTCTTGAGAAGTTGTACTCTTATATTTGATTGTTTTAAGAGAGTTGATTGTGGTATTTGTTGTCCACAAATCAGTGTACACAAGAAGTACAACATCTCATCTCTTTTTTTTTTGACAAAGATTTAGGGTTTGAATGACCAGTTTGACCCTGTTGTTACCTTTAAAGGTGTTGGGTTTTGGCTATATACATTTCCATGCAATTTTTAGGGTTTGTAGCAGAGCAACTTTCTCAKTGTGATCTTTTCATGGATGTCATACAAATTTTGAAACAGCCAGTTATTCTTTAGGTTACTTGTTGATGAACAGTAATAAGAATAAAGGGGAGTGTTCTGAATTGGTGCTTGTCACTCTATGGAAACAAGAATTGATGAGTAAGAAGCTGCTGCTTCTCATAATCCATTTGAATTAYGAATCTGTTGAAGCACAAGTGATACATGTTTTTAAGTCTGCTGAGGCACATAGAATCTCACCTGGGAGAGTCTTGAAGTGCTAAGAAAACCTTTGCTAGAGCACTTTAATTCCTTTTCATCTTCCGCTGCTTTTGGTAGAGGATGTGTGCTAATTCTGATGCACTGTAGGACTGCTCTCTAATGTGCTGTGGTTCTACTTCAAGGTTCTAACCAGGACTGACTGTCCCTGCTCTAGGTACTGTACAAGTATGTTGCAGGTGTTTGTGCCCTGTTGTGAAAATAAATCTTGTGAGAAAAGAACTATGGATGAAATTCAGTACCTTTGTCTTTTCTTTGTCTTGGTGCAGTTTGTTTCTTTCATTTTCCCAGCGTCCTGTAAGCCTTCTGTAAGTCAGAAACAGTATGTTTTCCTTAATGTATTGCATAGAGGTATTTTGAAAGACTAGCCTCTCAATACTGCTGCAGCTTTGTACAGACATTTATGAGTTTGTTGTTATTTCTGTTCTCAAAAGTTATCCCTAAGAGAGTTCTTTGCTATGAAAAAATTTGCTACATCTGTAGCTACTTTTGTCACACTGTGAAGACCTAATTATTTTTAAATTGAGATGGTAGAAATTAATTGTTCAAGTGATRTTCTGCTACCGATTTTGGGAACACCTTTATTTTTTGGGTTGTGTGTGGGTTTCTTGTTTTTTGGTTTTGGGGTTTTTATCTAATTTTAGGAACATTTGTTAAAAATTACACTGCTGCTGTGGGTTAAGGAGAGGTTCTTACTGTAGCTTGCTAGTGATGTGTCTCTTCTTGAAATAGGTTTCTGCCTACTTAGTTTGGAAGCTACCTTTTTTGAAGTSATGGATTTCAAAAAGTGTTACTGTTTGTGGGTGTGTCATTTTACATAGTTCCTCTAATGCTTCACCTTAGATACTTTGTGTTGGATTGTAGTAATTTGTAAAYCAGTAGACCACTCAGGGCAATCCAGCAAAAGTGGGAAAACATCACTGTTTTGCAGTAAAGTTTTTCAAGGTTTTGTCATTTAAGTGGTTACTTGTGAGATGKACATAACTTTGACTTGTGAATTTACCTGCTGAGATTGCTTAAAAAATGGAGGAGTATTTTTCTCAGTTAATGATAGTACATACTGCCTCATCCTTGCTTAAGCCTTGTGACCTTTATTTAGTGTTGCTCTATCAAACATTAGCTACATAATGAGCTGACATGTTAATTTTTTCATTGTATAAGATGGTATGTAGCTGGGAAATACTGTACACACAGCCAAAGTCAAATGTAGCTTGGCTRATAAAGACCAGAAGTCAACATGTGGAACCTCACTGGCATGTTAAATGTCTACCTGTAGATCTTGTTTTCAGGTCAAAGAGGTCTTTGATGAGATGCAGAATGAATCTCTTACAGTTCAGTGTTACCTTACATTCAAACTGATACATTTTTCTGTAATAAATAAACTGGGGAATTTAATGCAGAGAATTAGAACTATAGAAACAGTTCATGTCTGTTTGGATTTATTAGTTCTTTTTCACTGTCTGTTGTGTTTCACCTGGCTGGCTCCTGGTACATTTTTACTATCTTTTGTTCTTGTCATCRGGTAATGGGAACAGAGCTCAGGAAGACCATGTTTGTAGAAGACCAGCTTGTAACTGATAGGGTCAATTAGCTAAAATGTCTTACTTGCAAAATCATGTGTTCTCAAGGTTTAAGCCTAGCTGTTCAGACGGTACAGCTGTATTTTATAGTACTGTTTWAAATAAATCCTAGACTACCCAAGGCAACTCAGATATCTATCTRTAAGATGAAGTAAGTACAGTTTCCAAATTTCATAAATATCAGTGGATAATTTAGTGGTGTTTGTTTGGAGTTCCCTTTGGTAGTAGCTTTTACTACTTCTATTTATTTTTAAATAAACTCAGCTTAAAGTATTTWGTCCATGTACTATATTGTAGGAGTATGTCTAACAGCATTCTTTCTTRTGTGCTCTACTTAGCATGACTTGCCTGAAACCATAAAAAAACCTTTACTGAAAACCTTTTCTAGGAGATTCATTTTTCATGCTACTGTAGCAATTGAAGGTGCTGCTTCTAGAATCTGATCTTGCCTATCTGAAAGTAGCAGGGCAAAAATTACTCTCCACTGAAGATCTTTTTTGTTTAGAGTGTGGATATAGCATGACTTCTTGTGGCTGATTGTGTATGAGCACAACGTTGATTGTGTCACCCTAATGACCTAGGTCATTAAATTCTTGAATGTTTCTAACTGGTTGGAGTAGAAATTTGAAGGTGTGTAATATGATAATTTGCAGAAGTTGCTGACCAACTTTGAGACCATTATAAACACACTGAAGAAAGTGTGAAAAAAACAGCTTTACTAGGAAGAAAGAACTGGATATGGAAATTGGTGTTGCAGAGCAGATGATGAGTAAAGTAGCTTTTTGATACTTCCATGCGGTGTGATAGGGTCAGTAACTACATGAGAAAAAGGGAAGTGAGAATTAAGTTCAGTAAAAATAGTAAGGTTGAAATATCATTCAAACAAAAACTGTCTTGGTACTTGTAGAGAGTTTGGCACARGCARTCCTTATGTGCTGCTGCAGTACAAATATGTGAAATAATTATCCTAAGTATTTTTGAAATCTTGCTGAAAGTTCTAGCCAGTTATCATGTTGCATTGAAGAGTTTTCCTGTTGTTCTTTATCTCTTCAGTTTTCTTTCTTAGTTTCATGTCTTTTCTAATCTAAGGGCTTCTATTTATTCTCCTTTTATACTCTCTTTTGCTTTATTTTGTTTGGCTCATGGGGAACATTATGGACGGTGATGTGAGCAGTGACAGTAGAAGACTAATGGGTATAAATATGGGAAACAGTACCAAGGTGATGATTAGAAAGCATGGTAGGGGTAGGAAGGGGATTGCTAACACTAGGTTAGATCTGCTTCTCTATTGMAATGTCCAGTTAAATAAAATATTTGGCCATGAGAAGAATCAGTCAGCGAACTCTCATTGACGTCATATCCTTTTTCCCATCTTTTGTGACTGTTTGTGTCAGTTTCATGTAAACCTGATGGGACAACTCATTTTCCAAAAGCTGACCTCCAGAGTGAGTTAGTTTTCATCCATATTTGTTCTCCAATATGGCTGTTTGTGTTGCTTCATGAGTAGCTATGACAGCAAAAGAGGAGGAAAGTGGGAGCAGAAAGTCTGGACCACGGGGACTGGGAATGCTACTTTTGGTTGTGGTACTAGCATATACCCATTAATTTTAGTTTAAAYAGAGCCTTTTTGCTTTTTAAATCTTTTACCTGGAGAGACCTGTCTATTTCTTTCCCAGGGAAAATAACATTCTGGGAGGAATACTTTTGTCCTCAGTGTCTTGAATTTCTGTCCATTCTTATACATTGATTTGTAAATGCAATTAGTAAAAATGGGCAAATGATAGCAATGTCATTTACTTCTAGACAGTCTTCAGTGTTTTTAATACAGCTGAGAAAGATGTATGCTTAAAATGCAAAATCATAGAATCACAGAGTGGTTTGGGTTGGAAGGCACCTTAAAGATCATCCAGTTCCAGCCCTACCACCAAGGGTAGGGACACCTTCCCCTAGACCAGGTTGCTCAACACCTCCTCCAGCCTTTTTTTTTGAAGAAAAATGGAAGCAGGAATTKGGAGTGGTAAGCAATCTAGAAGAAACAATGAAAACTAAGTGTGGAAAGGCTGTATTCTTGTAGCAGATAGCACTGAGCTTATGCTTCTGCAAGCATGGTTGTTTATTCTGTAGTGTGCTGGTATTGATGCAGATCTTCATGTCCMGGCTTTATAGTGCATGTGTATGTTCAGCTAAATGTTCTGCACTAAAATATCTTAGTGCAGCAACTCATGCAAGTAATCAATATGTTTTAGGTGAAGCAGTGTTAATAAGGCTTTAGACACTTACTATACTGCAGCTGGTTTTTAACATTGGAYGTACAATCCAATACTGTTGTTTTGGCAGTATCTTATAGGATCTGTTGTGTATGTGATAAAGTAGGTGGTGAAATAAAAAAGGAAAAACTATCCCAAACAAAAAAACCATGAGAATTAAGTTTGTGCTTTCATGACACCTATACCTGTGGTGTAGCCTGAACTGTTTTAGAGTGTTTGARAGAAGTTTCTGAAATACAAATAGTTCGTGTCTTCTAGAACATGTATGTGTAACTCTTCAAACACAAACCATACCTTTTTATTGCAAGTTATTCATGTTGCAGTAGGTTGGCTTTTCCTTTAGGATCAAGTATACCTGTTTTCTTGTTCCCAATAAAAGCATGTACCAATACACAGACTATAAGACACAGTCAGTTGCTGGTTGGCTTGTATTTGTTCTGTACACTACTAATGTGATGTCAAAACTTTATGCAGTCAGTCCTAAGACCTATTTTAATAGTTTTATTATGTCTTCAGCAGTTATTTGTTACAAGAACAGGCATTTGTTCAAACAGCATGCAAACTGCACTCAAACTCTACATATAAGTAGGCCTTGCAGCATTGTTAGCAGAGTACTTGTGTATAGAGTAGAATCTGATAACATCTGTATCCTTCTTTCATTCCTGTCTTCATTTGAATTGTAGCACCTGCAAGAAGAGATSAGGTCATGAATCAGCAAGTGTATTTTTTCTTAAACTGTAGTAGTAATTTATTTTTTTGAGTGTATGAGACCAGCCATTTGACAGAAATGAACASTAATATGTAAAAGGATTGTTTGAGGTATTTAACTAGTCAGAAATATTGGAACTGCAACAGGAGTTTTATTTCTCTGTTGGTGTATGCTAGAAATTAGAATTTGTAATTTAAAAAGAGAGTCAAGACAATATATTTAATTTCTTGCTCTCRGCCTCTTGCAAAATCTTTTATGTTACTTCTTTCTTCTGAAGTCCATTCACATAAATATAGTGTATAGATGATAACTTTACTGTAGCCCACATCTATGTGATATTATTTTCTCTGCAGCTATTCTTTTCTGACAGTATGGTCCCCAAAAAGGCTCTAGTGCTTGGGCAGAAGTGTCACAAGACGAAATGGTGGAACCTGAAAGTGAGAGGGATGTCAGTAAATGAGAATTGTTCTAGGAACATTAGAGGAATCACAGGCAAACCGGTACAGGAGTAACAGTTTCAAGCACTATGTAAAATGACTGCCTGATTTATTTTTGGTTTTTCCTCTCTCCGCAGAACTGGATTAATCTGAAACCAGGGTTTATCATGTTCAAAATACTGTTTCCTTGGAAATACTCTGTAAAATTAAACTTGTTTTCAATTTGAAATGAAAGACTCAAACTGTCTGTGGCATATTTTGAAACATTTAAATAGATTAACATCTCATTTCTTATTGTAATTGTGCAGACAATAAGGCTCTTGAATTGGCACATTTCTACAAAATTTTAATGCAGTGTAACTATATTAAAGATGACATGTAGGTACCTTTTTAATGTGCCTTATTTCTGGTCATATATTGTCAGTGAAGACAGTGCAGAAAACTACAGGAGAACATAATTCATACTTTTTTATGTCAGTTGCAAAGGCCCTGTAGAAGTGCATTGAGTCTTTAAATTCCTGCAGATGATGTTTTTTTCTGTTTGTCCTCTTTCCGAGATATAAGCATAATGATAAAACAAGCTGTACCTGTTCCATAGCTGACTTTGTTATTCMGTGTCAATTCTACTTTTCTTAATAGTCAATGAATTCAAAACATTAGGGTGTTTTCAGTTGCCTTATTTATGGGTGTAAACATCTGTTAGTGCTTTGCTGTAGGTTCCCTATCAATATTGTGCTAACTTAGGTTTTGACACTGTATTGTTGAAGTTTCTTTCTTTAAATGTATAGCAYGTAGGGAGTAAGATACCACTTGTTTACTTAATTTCTGCAACACCAAAAGAGTTGTTTTTGGAAGCATCATGTAGCAGTGCCCCAGATTATAATRCCTTCAGTAACATATGTAGGCACAATGGAAGTCAGAAGGAATTTGACTCTTTGCAGATAGTAGGTGAAACCTCTGTAGTAGGGAGGTTATTACATATTATTATGTAAATATCTGCTAAATTATTTTAGTTGTCTTTATAAGTTCAGTATGGAATTTTTGGTGTTTTATATTTGGGTTTTTTACTAGAAAAGTGGTTATTTAGTTGTTGAATTTATCTTTAGCCTTTCTGAGGTATCTGTGGTTCGGTATAATTTTTGAGATTCTGTATTCCTCTTTATGGAATGAGCAGGATAGGATATAATTAACCTGAGTGCTGATTTTTATCAGCTTTCATATTGAAAGATCTTCCATATACCATCAAAACAGTGSCTGAAAGATCTAATGGAACAGTTAAAAATAAAATTCAGAGTTGTCTCTTTGAGGGTTTTTAAATTTCTCGCTCTTCTAGCATCTGCAGTTCTGTACCATCTCTTGCTGCTGTTTTTTCTTTGTATTCGGCTCTGGCTTTTTTATTTCTCACAATTAGTCTATTCAGGCATCCAAGTAGAAACTTTAGGCTCCAGCAAAAATGTAAATTTAGCTCTTTGACTAGAAAGATACTTGAGGAGAAAATAGCTATTGTGAGCTTGCTGCTTCTCARGCACTTCTCTGTAGAGAGGCCTAGGCTTGTCAGTATTTGTTACAGGAAAAAAGTAGGTATCGTAGTGCCTTTATTTTTTGACATTTTCTCTTTTGTTTTGTGGTAAAAAATTGGATCTTCAGCAAATTTTAAATAATGTAGTTTTGGGGTGTTCCTAAAGTTTCTATATGACTTGTGAAATGTAAACTAGAAAATGTGCTGAGATTGTAAAATGGTAATTCTTTGTCCTTAGTACCAATTTGGTTGCTCTTTGAATTGTTTTTCAGCTAAAGTGTCTTATTTCAGTCTCTCATGAGTTGATTTCATGTCTTCCGTGAGTGATTGTTGGTTATTTTATGAGCTCTTATAAGATTTGAGCACTTTAATGAGGTGATGAGTAGTCACTAGTGGGACTGAAATTGCTCACAAAGAGGGGCTACTTACTAAAATGGACCCCAGGCCACTTGGTTCCATTTGCCTGGGTAAATGATCCTCCCACCACAACAGCCAGGGATGTGTATGGGTAGGGAGCTGAGGTGGAGGGACAGGCCTCAGGTACTGAGGGAGGTGGCATCAGAACCACATCATTGTTCACCCTGTCTGGTCACTCAAGCCATGCTGTGTCAGGTCTGTTTTTGGAAGGTACAGGATGAACTGAGCRTGCTGCTTTCTGGTGCTGACATCTCCACTTCCCAGGGACAGTTCTTATGGCCTGGAACAGCTACAGACAGGAAGAACAGGTCCACTTAGACTCTCTCYTAGACGAAACCCATTAATGTGACAGGAGCAGCAAGAAGTGCATCATGAAGTGACGTAGAACATTCTGGGCCTGCATTGCACCCAGATTGCCTGTTGCACTGCCTTTCATTTTTATTGTAGACTAAGAGAGGAAAACTTAGATACATAGCTCTGCCACTCTTCTTCTGAGCCTGAGGTGCATGAAATGCGAACTTTAAGCAGCAAACAGGAGGGCAGTTTATGTAATTCGTCCCACTAAAGCAAGCCTTTTTRCATTCCCTGATGCTTGATCTAAACATAGGTTAAGTGTATTAAAAAAATCAGACAAATCTATTCCAGTCTGTGAAGGTTACAGGAGTGAGGAAAAGGTAAGAAAGTTACGTGTAGTGGTTTGGCATAATTTCAACTCCTGTTAATAAATTTTAGAGCATTTAAAGCCTTACTGTCATGGTACTATTTTCCCCCTCAATTTATAGTGTACTAACCTAGTTGAACATGAGATTAGCTATTGATCAACTATAAAAAATAATAAATTAGCTTAATTGATGAGTCTTTAATTTCACTCACTTCTAGCCATGAGTTGTAGACATTCCTTTTGCCTTGTGAAAGATGTTTATCGCGAATTTRCTAATTATTTGGAATGCTTTAATTTAACTTCAGTTTCTGTTAATATCAAGTCTCCTTCACGAAATGGTGTTAACATTTCAAGTAGTTGTAAGTGAATCCCAGGGARAAATACATGTTGTTGAACATCTGTCTTACTGAGATGGTGGCAGTGCTTAGTGCTCTCTTGTCATTGCCAGTGGGTAAAGATTCCTTGTTCCCAGCTGTATTAAATACGGTGTGTCTGTATTTACAGCTGTTCTGAGCTAGAGGGTGCTTGGAAGTTAGGATATCGGAGGAGAAAAACAGTGGTGATATYAAAATGTTGTCTAGACAATGATTTTCTATCTAGCATTTTACATTTTTGTGTAACCTTAGTCTTGTGACTATAAAAAGACTGAAACAAAACCTTGACTGGGGTGAAGGGTTTTTAACATGACTCACATTCAAAGGCTTTTTGCAGTCGGTGGAGTTTTAAGTTATCTAAAATTGGTTTTAGAAGTAAACATTCTTTCTTTAATGAACAAGAGATTTGCAGTCTTTACATGAGTATCCTTCATGKGTCAGACCTCAGACTATGCTAATAACAATTCTGCTTTTATTATTTAAGACAAAATCAAGGGGTTTCCACTTGTTGCTTTCATTTATAATTGTTTCGTTGAATCTGCTGGTGTAGTGGTACCTCAGTAATGTATCTGTATTTAACAGTGCAGCAAAGAGTAATCCTTTTGTTTGTTGCCCTTGCTTCAGCTCTTCAGTATTTTTAAGTCTAATAGCTGCTATATATGATTCTAAGGTTCCATTTCATGCTGGTATATTTGAGGGAGAGGAGGATGATATTATTATCAGAGGAGGGATTTATTAGTATCAAACATAGAAGCAGGTAAGGTAACTGTTAGAAGTGATCCACAGAAAAAGCAGAATGCCCAGTACACAGTTAAGCATATCGCTCCTGAGATGTCCTGTTCAGTTTCATTCTATGTCAAAACCATTTGAAATTGCAGATTAACCTTCACTTCCGAGTGGAATAGTTACTTAAAAATTGCATTTTATGAGATGGGAATACAAAGGTCGTTGTTTGTTGACTTAAACTATTTTCAGATTGACACAAGTGAATTTTTTGTTTCCATAYAGTTTATTAATCATAGCAAATTTGTGTTAACTCATGTGAACTAGTGTCAAAATACTTTGAATGATTTGATAACTAGGGAACTGGGCTTAGGGGATTTTTGGATGCTTGCTTTAGTTGGTGGGGAGAGTTGCTTTATTTTGGGTAAGGGGCAGTAGTGAAAGCCTAGCTTTTCATTTTGCCGTTTCTCTTTTTGTATTCCTGTTGTCTTGGTAATGGCATTAGTTTTGCTTAAGAAACARGCAAAATTTATTTTGCTGACTTCCAATAGTGTCATTTAGAGGTGARGAAATCTTCATGTCAGCTTTCCAGTATTTGCTATTAAATTGTTAACAATTATGCTGGACTCTGACTTTATTAAAAACACCTCTTGTAAAGCTGGCTTTTGGACTTTATTTCAGATTATTGGTTAGTATAGTGAAAATATTCTCCCCTCTTTAGTTTGCCATCAGATTGCCAACAGCTAAGTGCCATTGCTGATAAATTTCTCAAGATAACATTCTTTTCTCCAATCCTGGTCTTTGATGGTTCAGTGTGATCTTTTTGTAAGTGTTGTGCAAGGATGCATTTTGCTGCTCAAATAATGGAGTGTTGCATGTRTTTTATAAAATTACTCATTCCAATTTGTCTGCAAAACATTATTAGGTGTGTTGAAGATGATGAAAATGCTATCTATATCGCTGCACCCGTACTTTCAAAATAAGATGTGACCTCTGGCTTTCTTTATGTATGCTTTAAACATTGTTGCTAATACTTTTATTCTCCATTGTTAACCCAGGATTCCAAATGGAAGTATGTTGTCCTTACTTTCTGCGAAGACAGGATCTGTCCATGTTAAACCATATATGCTGGGAATTCCTTTTCAGATCTCTTGTTCTTATGCCACTATTAAATGACTTCTCAGTATCTTAATTGGTATATGATCAGTCAGCACAGTGTTTCTTGGCCTTGTTCACATACAKATGTATTTTGGTAAGAGACAGATGCATTTCTTTTGTTCTTTCATTTTTAGTTACATGGGAATTGGGCTTTCGGCACAGGGTGTGAACATGAACAGACTACCAGGTATGTTTCAGTTACTTACATTGTTTTTTAAAATAYGCTTCACCTTTACTAAGCAAGAGAGTGTAGCATGACACCTCTGTGTTGTATCTGTTACTGGAGTTATGTAACACTTCCTGCTGAGAAGTTTTACTGTACATTTGCTTACTGTTTTTTATAATATTATGCAGTTACTTTTTAGAAAATAAAAACATTTTAAAATTTTCATCATGTTTCCTGATAAAAATTAAGCTGTAGATTTCCAGACTCTGTAAACTGGATTTTTAGCAATACAGATGAGCTATTATGATAAAAACTTTCTGTCAAACATAGAGGGAACTCTCCTTCTGTCACTTCCTATACCTTTACCTTTCCAGCCTTGAGAGTGTGTAGCCTAGTTTTAAGTTTTGGCTGTTCCATTGCCCTACATGGTCATGGACACTGTGTAGTTAACAATTGTCTGTAGTATCTCTAAATAGTACTTGAACCAGATTAGTGTGTGTATACATAAAATGTTGGAGTTTTAATAGGTCTTTAAATGTGTAAAAATATTCACCCAAAACAAAGCAACTGACTTCTTTGAAATTAGCAAAATATAAAACTAGGTTGAATTGACCTACAAGCATCTACATTCTGTTACTTTTGCATTGTAACTTTCTTACCTAAATGCTCTGGTAGAGATTCTTAGGATGACTGCAAGTCACAGTTACACTGTGGGCCCAGCTAAGGCTGATGGATTATTAATGGGTGGCATTAATATTATTTTTGTGTATGATTTAGGATGCTGTAATTATGAAAGGTATTACTAATCAATGTAACTGTAATAATTTGGCGACGTCWTTAATTTACTGAGAGATGCTTAATGTTGTACCACCTGAAGCTACTGATGATAAAGATTAGGGGTCTAAGTGTGGTAAATGCTTTCAAATTAACCTACTAGGCAACAGCTTGACAGAAGAAGTTAAGTATTGAATTGCAGGGAGTGTAGATAGGTATATATAAACGAGCACAGGCCAAAATTGCTTGCCATGAATTTCATTGAGTAGTGTTACAGTATGAAGCTTCTTAAAGATTCTACAGYTTCTTCACCTGCAAAACCAGCACCATATTTGCATGCATACTGATTTGCTCTTGGCTGTGATTTTCACGTGTATTGCCATTTTTTTCCTTYTATTAAAAATTTATTTTAATTTTTAGGTGCAGCATAGCTAGTGACACTTTAGTCTGGAGATTCTGTTACTATGCAGAGATTGTTTGCTGCTGAATAGTCATTGAGAATAATCAGGARCAGAAATATGATTCCCCAGAGATGCATGTTTGGGTTTTAGCCAGGAAGAATCTGATTATGACATATGGTAGCAATAGTTTTGCAAAATGAAAGGAACAACAGGAGTGTCGGAGTGTCTTCACTGCTTTACTGGGACATGTCAGATCTGTATATAGCTTTTCGAATTTCAGCATTGTAGCTGATTATGGTTTTGGTATTGGTAATTTTGTATGTTTGCTTAAAGAGAAAAATGTGTTATCTGAGTTTCTGTTACCTGTTAWATACTACAAATGGAATTACTTATTCAGCCACTTTGATAAAATGTCATTAAAAAAATTATACAGATTTCCTAGATCAGAAATACAAGAAAGCAGAAAGCTGAGCATAGTAATTAACTGTATKAACCTGGTTAGAATATACCAAGCTAGCACAGTCTTCAATTTATTTAATAACAAAGGAAAWGAATAATTTGCAAATGCTTTTGTTCTCTAGGTTGGGATAAACATTCATATGGTTACCAYGGAGATGATGGACATTCATTCTGTTCCTCTGGAACGGGACAACCTTACGGCCCAACGTTTACTACGGGTGATGTCATTGGTTGTTGTGTCAACCTTATCAATAACACCTGCTTCTACACAAAGAATGGACACAGCCTGGGTATGGAGAAATGCTGCCTTTCATGACAGCATTGTGTCTTTAAGTCTGTTGTAAACAGGAAACCCTCTTCACATCGGGAGCGTGGTGTTGGAATAGTTCTTTGGGTAGTTTGATAGTCTATTAAGTAATTAAAGAACTGGGAAARTAATTTCTTCTCTGCCATTTGCACTAACATTCCTTGTGAATTTGGGAGGATTCATCATACAGCATCTCATTCCACAGGATTTGCGTTAATGAACTCCACTACTAATTTCACAAATAATGCTTGATGTTCATAAAGTAATACATAATAAGAGCAGTGAAGATCAGGAGAATGGATGTAGCTAAAATTMATTGCTGCTGTAGGAGGAACACCCAGCCTTCACTAGAACCTTACATTGGATGCATGTTGTTTTGAACATATGCTGGAGAATAGTGTCTTTCAATTTCCCAGTCTAGAGTCATTCATAGTTGGGCTGAAGCCATAAATTATACAAGTTGAGCTAAAATTAAGTCCATTAAACTCATACAGYAAATTATAGTATTATGCAACACTGCAAGACAATTTTTTAGTTTGAAGATGTCAGGGGTGGGTGGAGTTAAAAAATTTTATGGCGTATCTATTTCAGTTACTTAATGCAATTTAATGAGCAAAGATACAGAGTGTAAAAAAAGAGGGGAAAATTACTTATTACTTCCTGCATTAAGGAAGGGAGTGGGGGCTTGRGAAGAGATCTTGGAATTGTGGTGAGTGTTGCAGGAACTTTGAAGGGATAAAGCTCGAAGAAGAATATGGTTTTCATGATGGGTAGAAATATGATAAGGAAAGGAGATGATAGCATAAAATGAAGTAAGAGATAGGTGTTCTTGAATTTGCTGTTCTGTTTTCTTACAYGGGCAAACACAAAGGAGGTTTGGAAAAAGGGAAAAGGATGTGGTTTAAATTCTTTTCCTAGTTTCCCTGAACAAGACTGACTGTTTGCTTAGGCCCTGAGCAAATACATCTGACTTGAGAGTTTTTCTGCCTCTACTCACTGCAGGGCTTAGAAGTCTCTTGAGGTCAATTCCAAGTAATCACTTCTGTGATTCTATGCTATCATGATTTAATGTTCCTTTTRAATTGAATGAGTCTGTGTACCTGGTCTCAATACTTTGAGACCTCGGGCAGTGGGACTGTGCCTAGTCCCTAGTGTACTGTGTAGTTGTTTCTTTTGGCATCCTGTTACAGGATGTCCAAGTGGAAGATAACAGGCTTATGTTTGCCCTAATCTTTAACTGGGTTAAAATTGAGAAGAGCAGTCTTACCTTACTCTGYTTTTGAAACATTCACAGTATGCCTGCAGGTAAGTTGGATGATTTGATAACTAAAGAGACATGAGTGTTCTCACTGCCCTTATGGTCACATGAAAGCATGAAAAGGCTATGAAGGCAAGAGCAGAACCTTCCTCTTCAGTGGAAAACTTAAAGCTGACTGGATTAGGCCAACTGTGAAACAACAGTGCAAATGATTAAAATCTGTTTTTAGAGGAGAGCAGAATGGCATAGGTGAGGAGAGGCTAGTAAAATGTCATCTGTCATRAACAGAGTCTGACAAACACTTTATGGATTTCAGAAGAGAACCTGACAGCTGTTCTGCTGTCATGGGCTTTGCTAGCTTGAATTTCTGACAGAAGAAAATTGATTCTGTGTTGAGTGGAAAAAGAAACCAGAAATTTTGTCTGTCTCACTGGGTTGTTGCTGCTGCGAGTTGTCCAGAATTCCTCTATGTTCGTAAGTTGGAGGACATTTATGTTTGTTCTCTGGGCCACATATATGGTCCAGAATATAGGAAGTCTCTGTCTCAGCCTGGGATTTGATGCTGCAGAAAGGGCTAAGCAATTCTTATGCAAGTGTGAAATCCTGGATTGAAAAAACCAAAACCAACCATGCCAAAACCCCCAATCACTTAGTCACCGTGTATTTGTCATGCCTACAGCCTCCATTTTGGAAAAGAGCAAGTTGGATGTCAATATTACCAAATAGAAAAGTGCTATAGCTTAGGAAAAGTTAGGGTAAAAGCAAGGAATAAATAAAATTACAGCTTTGAGGTATGATGGGAGGAAACAAAGGAAACAGATTCACTCTGTATGTCATCCTTTTGTCTCAAAAGATGTGGGTAAGGAATCCAGATGCTCTTGAGGTTTGAAATCCTGGTGAAGAATGGAAATTGAAAGCAGGGATGGAATTTAGGAAGATGGAATTTGGAATGTTTTCATCTTATATTTGAAAAGATGGTGATACCAAATAAATTGAAATTTGAATAACTGCAATTAAAAAAAATACTTGCAATAATAAAGGAAATTCTGAAATACTGTTGTTATTTGGCTGTCAGAAGGAGATTATTGATGTTTATTTTTTAACTGAAAGCTTTCCAGCCCCTGAAATTTCCCAAAGTTCCTGAAGTGTATAGAGGTCATATTTTTCTCTAATCCTGAGACTGCAAAATCACTCCCTTGGTTTTGTGTAGATGGACGCTTGTAATTATGTAACAAGATATTAAGCTGTTCTGTTTGAAAAGCAAAGCATGCTGTCGTGGATTAAAGTGAAACATTTGCAAGCTGGTTTGGAGTATTATGGACATGTGCTGCTTGTGTAAAGATTGTGAGGGAGTACTTATGAAGAAAAGTAATAGGAAACAAAAGAAAGACACCATTAAATCTTGATGTTGCAGCATTGAGGCATACAAGTGAAAAAGTATTTTCAGAWATCCTTACCTTCTTAAATTTAGTGTGTAGCTAGAACTTTCATACTTTCTAATCTGCATATCTGTATGGTTTGCTAAACCTTACGATCTATTTTGAAAAAATTAAGGACAGTATAAGTATTTTTGATTGGCAATTACTTTTTGCCAAATACTGCCCTTTATTATTTAAAAACATGAATTATGCCTAAGCATTGTGGATTTCACCATACTTAACTTATTTCTGAGATTGTTTGGGCGAGTTTTTGGAATATATTATGATTCATTTAAGAAAATKAGGCTAGAATCCAGACATATGGAAATTAATCTTAATTTTCTCTTTATTACAGGCATCGCTTTCACAGATTTACCGGTAAGATAAGTGCATTTTCAAACAGTWTTCCTTTCAAACAGATGCTTCAGATGAAACTAGCATTTACCTTATGCTTGTTGGAATTATAACAATAATCTTTGTAGCCAATTTAATATCAGGTATTTTTCATCATAATTTCAATGGTGATTTGTTAATTGAAGTAGGAAGTGTTTTGGTTTTATACCAATCCATACAAGTGGTTTTCCTTTTCATGTTTTAACAGGCAGTTCTAGTGAAAGTTTTAGCAGAAAATAATACATGCAAATAATTGTTACATACTCTGACGCATTCAAGCATTATGTACAAAGTCAAAGCTGTATTAAACACCAACATGTTGAATGGCTGCTTGAGACATGGTCACTGTTACTCATTCTTGATGCCTGATTTTCAAAACCTTTGCTTCATAAAATGAAATGTATCAAATTACTTTTTTTTGTTTTTAAAGAAAACTGCACATATGTAAGTCTTTTAACTTTTAAGTCAATCAAATTGTGCTTTCCTTAAAACTGTTAAGTTTCCTTAAAACTGGCATCTGTTCCCTATACTACTGATTCAGGCATGATACTGCACTTACTCTTTTTTTTTTTTTCTCATCTACTTAATTTCTGAYTTAATCTGTGTAAGGTGCACTGTGTGATGCATGTCCATTTGGCCAACTGCTCCCTTTCTATGGCCTTAAGAGGCAAGGACAGATATTAAGGAGAAATGAAGTCAGTAACCCAGGGAGCCTCCTAGTCCTACCACAAGGTTGATTGTTTTATGTAGGAAACCATTGCCACTATCCACTGCCCTGGATCTTTGGGATGCTAGCAGGGCTCCTTGCTAGCACATGGTGCCAGCTCAGGAAAACTGACACTATAATCTGAAGTATGAAGCTGAACCCCTTGTTAGAATCAGTTGTTTCCATCTTGTTAAAAGATTTGAGACTTATGATTTGTTGATTATTTTAGACTAGGTAACAGTATAAGCATATTTATTTAAAATGGTGTGAAAATAGAGGCAGGATTGTCCTGGGCATGATTTGAGCAACCAGAGTATTCATTCCACTGGGTTTGCTGGGCTTCAGAGTTCCTGCTGACCTTCATGTTTATAGCTTCTTAGTGATAGGTTGAATTTATTTAGCATATAGTTCTGTAGATCAGCATACCCATATACCATACCACCATTGTCTGCAGTGTAATTATGATGTAGGTATGTTTATTAAATAAACCTCAGAAACATTTTTAAACTATTCCCCACCGCCCCCCCTGCAAAGATCCCAGCAACAAAACCCCATTCACCCAATTGATTGCCTTGCTATTGCTAATAGCTAATTGCTCGTTGCACTTCAGAAAATGGCTTTTATCCCAACCGGCAGATTTTACCTTTCTTATATTTCAAATTTGCAGGGAGACCTAATCTCTAAGCAGAAGATAAAACTGAGACAAAATAAATGCTATAAAGTATTTTCCTAGATACAAGCCCAGGAATTCACAAAAATTTCAGTGCACTGTTATAGTTCTTGTTAGGTACTATCCTGTCAGTTCTTACCACTAAAATTCAGTGATGTTTGAAGTATTTCCCAAAAGGAAAATAGCCCATTTTGTAAGTTAAATTTCTGTCCTTCTTTTAAAAGAAAAAAACTGGTCTTTAAAAATAATCAGAAAATTTTACGTAATAATTTTTGAAGTTACCCCAAAAGTTGTAACATTTAGCACCGTTTTAAAAGTGTATTTTCTGATTAGAATTGTCAGTAAGATTTTCAAACTAAAAAGAAAAATTATGACCACTGGAAATAAAATTACTCAGTCATTGTTTTCCTGCATTGGCAGAACCTGCTTTTACTGCTGGAGCACACTACTAGAAGCAGTGGGTATATTACTAGAGATGAAAAAAACCCAAAAAAAAACAACAGTGTGGATTTTAGAATGAGTCAAAAACTAATTAAAATATTTCTTGCAGCCAAACTTGTACCCTACAGTAGGGCTTCAGACACCAGGAGAGGTTGTGGATGCTAATTTTGGACAACACCCATTTGTATTTGATATTGAAGACTATATGCGAGAGTGGAGAACCAAAATTCAAGCACAGATTGACAGATTTCCAATAGGAGATCGGGAAGGAGAATGGCAAACAATGATTCAGAAGTAAGACTTTTAATACTGATTTTTTTAAAAGTTGTTAATYGCATTATTTCAGAGGTCTTTAAACTGTTCTATGTATTGTCTTGTGTAAAAAGTGATAGATACTATTAAAAATAGTAGAAAAAACCTTTTACTAGGTTTGATAACAGTGTAAAAGGGAGCATGAACAGATTTTTGAAGAGTTATCTGTGTCGTTAATAATTTGGACTTTAAACGATGAGTGTAAGACTTGTGTTCTGATTTGACCTATCCTATAATGTGGATTGGGGAGTTTTTATGAAATTTGCCATGGTTGTAATGGGCAGTTTTAATACTCTGAGGTCTGGAAATTTTGCTTTGTGTTCTCAGCCGTTGGCATTCTAGGTAAAGTTGTGTCTCACTGGTGTTTCTTGGAAAAATGGTGGTAGTGACTTTGCAGTTTTTTTTTCAGTGAAAACAAAAACTTATGTGCAGCAATTTCACTTCACTACATGTAATGAGAAAAAAACCCTCATCTTAATTAGCAGTTAATATTGTAACTGACCCTGCCTTTGGGTGTTGAATAATTGTTACAAAAAATCATAATGATAAAGTTATTCATTTATTATTAAAAAAAAGGTTTCTGTATATTTTTCTGCTTTGAAGAATATACTGGCCCTTAACTGAATTACTTCTGTCTGACTTTTACAGAAATCTCTGCATTTCAAATAGAATTTTTTCATTCAATCACCTTTTTTTTAGCAAAGGGTTTTTACATTCAAAAGTTCTTGGTTTCTTACCTGTATTTAGTGAGTACTTCCGAGTTGTGTTTTTGTTTATTTTTAGAATGGTATCATCTTACTTAGTTCACCATGGATACTGTGCAACAGCAGAGGCATTCGCCAGATCCACAGACCAGACTGTGCTAGAAGAATTAGCTTCCATTAAGAACAGACAAAGTAAGGCTGGAAAGCAYGTTGCATCCCTCTTTTCCTTCTTTAAAAAAATGTTATATAAAGGTTTCTYTTAAGCAGTACTGTAGAATTTCCTTGCAGCACTTACACCATAGCACAGTTCTTTGCTGTCATATGTTACACATGTATGAGCAGCTGGGTACGAAAAATCTTCGCAGTAATACTTTGTAACTTGTTTGATGTAGCAGAATGTGGTAAATTACCTGTTGYCTTTTCTCTTGAATGAAAGTTGTGATGCCTTAAACAAATATGTGTAATGTCTGAGTGTTTGTGAGAGCTAATGTCAGCCACAAACAGGAATATAAAACTTAGTCTTGACAAATATTTAAATTTTTTCTGAACTGTGAAAAGGAATTGAGTTTAGAGAATTTTGATAACTTAAATGAAACTTGAGTTTTCCTGCTTACAGATGTGAGGGGTTAGASGACAAGGAGAACCAACAGCAATTCAGTTTTTACTTGCCATGCCAGTGCTGTTTGGCAGCCTGATGGAACAGTGCCTTCCCCTTCCATTTAAATTCCTGCTCTATGACCATAAGCATTTCTGTTACCATATGAGATGCCACATGGGGAAACTGGTTGTAAAACAAGACATTTGTTGGGCTATTTTTCATTTGGATCAGTTTCTCTGTTGGTTGATAGAGCTGGGAGGCTGTTTGCAACTTGAGCCACGTTACAGCCACAGAAGCATCAACTAAAGCAGGGACTGTTGTGAAARGTTTTACTCAACTGTAATCTGACTGGAAGTATGTGTTATAGGTGAGAGAGACAAGATTTTTGTTTTTCGTACTCAAAATTGAACCTGTAGGAGTGGGATGCAATTTGGATGTTCTTGAGTGACAGTATTTTTGTATGTGCTTATATATAAAGTTGTGAAAATGAGAAATAAATCACAGAAGAATGTCTGTGATCTTATTCTAGCTCTAAATGCACGATCTGACTACAAAGCAGTTGGATGCTGGCAATAAATAAAAACACTGAGTTCTCATTTAGATACAAGTAGGTGGAGTGCAGTTCTAAAATTTTCCTGTTGAACATTTTAAGGAAGCATGATCTTTCTTTGCACTATTTTTTTCTAAAAGGAAAAAAATCTTGTTGATTGATGGTTGCAGTGTCTTTAATCATTAATGTACGTGTATTAATCCATAAGCTGTCCGTTTAACTGATGTTGGTTTTGCTGAACGGAAATTCAGAAATTGGTTTTGGCAGGATGAATGGAGAACCCATTGAAACAACATAACAGCTGTATCCAAGTTTACTAGAAAAAAATCCTAATCTCTTATTTGTTTTTTGGTGAACAGGAATTCAGAAATTGGTTTTAGCAGGAAGAATGGGAGAAGCCATTGAAACAACACAACAGTTGTATCCAAGTTTACTAGAAAGAAATCCTAATCTCTTATTTGCATTAAAGTGAGTCTTCAAATTATACAGATGTGTGTTTATAGATGGCACAGTACCTTCTGAGACAAGACAGTTACTCATTTAAAGCTTTCACAGAAATTTATACAAAGTTAAGCAGCGCTTTTTAGAAAATGTGTATATTTCACTTTTTTATGCTCTTCTTATTTGCTACATGTTTAACTAGGTTTTGTCATCAAGGTCCCGGTTTGCAGCATAATTCACGTCTCCCTGTAGACTTCTTCTCTAGAACTAAGTTTTGTAGTTTTTTGTTATGAATTTTAATCCATTTGGGTGTCAAGTAAAACTTAAAATGGAAACTGATACAGTACCACATTCAAGAAGGTTAAGAATCCTGTTGGCATAAGTTAGTCTGTTCCTCCAAAGGGGTGACTGACTTTAAATAACAGTTTAAATGAGCTGTTTCATTCCATGCCACTTTACTAGAAACCTCTGGCTAAAGCTGGAAATTCCATAATCCCAGAGTTCTCTTGGCTTCCCAGGCACACAATAGTCACCTTCATTCTGGCATTTTTACTTGCCAGCTGCACTGTTCTCCAGACTTTTGTATCACATTGCAGTGTTTGAATGTGGAAAAAATGCGTTATCTCCTCTAAGAACAAAGCACTTTAATTTTACGTTCAGATAAGTAATTTGGAATGTGTTTGAAGTCTGTCATGCTCAAGTGCTGAAAAGAATTCACGTGATAATACTCCAGACTTATCACAGAATTCACAAAATGCGAACATTTTGATGAAAGACTTCACTCAATAGTGTCAATTGYATGTTATCTTTTTCTCAATCTGTCTTTCTAAATTTTGCCTGTTCTATTGAGGCTACTGAAGCCTAAAACATAAAGCAGTAGTTCTGAGCTTCCTAAAAGTCTGTAGTAAAACCTCCTTATCAAAAATGAAATTGACACAGAGCAGCAGCCTCTAAAGGGAAGGTTTGTATGGGAGTTTGCTTTTCAAACTGTTTTCTAGTGCAGATGTTTAATATAAAGAATTACCTTTTAATGCTTAGTGTTTCAGACAGTCAAACTCTGTTCTCATTTACTTTGAGAGAAATGACAGACATGACAAAATAACAACATATCTTTCTCAAAAAATAGCCTTGCCCCTGCCTATAAAAGAAAACAGAACAAGAAAATATCGTTTAACTCTCTAAATTTTGAGGACTTAGTGACAAAGGTTGTCCTCCAAGGATAATACTCCTGTTCTTCTCCCTCACAAATTTGTAATTGCTATTTTTGGTGRAATGCTCCAGAGCTTATTGACGATTGGGTTACTGACATCCAGCATTTTGTTGAGTCAGACTTGTTCAATATTTAACGCTACAATGAAATCATTGCTATCGTTGGTAATTGGAAATGTGTAAATGGTTTTATTAGCTTAACTTTTTGCCTTTTGTTTAGGGTGCGCCAGTTCATAGAGATGGTGAATGGTACAGACAGTGAAGTGCGGTGTTTGGGAGGCCACAGTCCAAAATCTCAAGATAGTTACCCTGTTAGCCCACGGTCATTCAGTAGTCCTAGCATGAGTCCCAGCCATGGAATGAATATTCACAATTTGGCAACAGGCAAAGGGAGCAACACACACTTTACTGGTAAGTTCATGTGGAGGATAGACTGTATAGATTTGAGCATACCACACCATGTGGATTTTTAAAAAAAAAAATAAGTATTTGGAGAAGTTAGTCACAGASTCATCATTTGTTTTACTTAAGATTTTATGCTGAATGCTTTGTATAATAGAATTAATTTTAATGATTAAAATATGTGATTTCCAGTCACTGGGCAAACCAAAAGTTTCATCCCATAGTTTTTGCATGTGCTCTTGGCTTTACTTCTTCTAAAGCAGATTGCCACCAATTTCTAAGAAGTGYTTCCCTTTGGGAGGTAGAAGTTCTGACATAAATTTCTGTTGTCCTTTTTCATGATAATTTATGGCTTGGGCAAGGTGGTTTAAACCCAGTAAGTGGTGTATATGATCCATTTCCTGTGGTGTTGGTGGAGAAGTCAGAATAGCTGCGGTTGAGCAGGAAACACCAGAAGCTGGGTGGTATGGTTGGGTAAAAGACATCCTGCTGGCAGCTACRTTTCTGTCTGCACAACTGAAACATTTCTTACAGCATTTAGGTAACGGGAAATCTTTAGTGGGAAGGCACAAATGTTCAGAGCTGCCCCAAGCATGTGGGGAGATTCCTGTGCCATCCAAAGCACCCCTGCTGAGAGAAAGCTGAGCATGTTAAAATGGTACCYGAGTGTGGCATCCTTGAAGACTAAGGCTTTTAAGATCACAAGGACCATCAGCTTTCATTTTTGTTTAATTTCCAAATCCAGACTGGAGCTTATTGAAGGTGCTTTATTTTTTTTTCCTCTTGGGGATGGAGTGGAAAAGCCGTGTAGCCTGGCCATCAGAGTAACTGCTGCCCTTGGAAGGACAGCAGCTTCACTTTTCTTTCGTGTGTATCAAGAGTGCCATCATGTGTATCAGCAGAGATCCACTCAAATTTTCTTCTTGTTCTTCAGGTGGTTATTGGGATGTATTAYAGAAAGTACCTGTAATTTTTCTAATTTTGAAAATAGAGGCAGGTTGTTGAATGTATTATTAGAATTGATGTTTGGGAKTTTATAAATGGCAGCAGCTGCTTTCTTTATAATAAACCCTTCCTGTGACCTTTTYCTATTTTAGAAGATACTAGGGAGCTCTTGGTTTGATGGAACTGGCAATTACATGTTTGCTTCAAATAGTAGTTTTCCTGTTATATTTTAGGGGGTCAGAAGGGATTTTAGCTAGGCATTGTAATTTCACAGCATGGTGCAATTTTATTTAGCAAAGCATAATATTAACAATTAAAATAATTACATGATGAAGCAGGAAGGTTGTATGTAAATTTAGCAACATGCAAAGTATTGGGCACTGAATTCTGGGCACTGAATATCAAAAGAATTATGTGATCAGGAATTAGTAATGTTTGCTTCCATTCATAATGGTTACAGTGGCCTGGAAAAGATTTTGAACGCATCTGTTCTAAAAAGCTGTTCTACACTTGTGCAGTTTTCTGTTTTACTAGTGTATTAGTACAACTGGAAAAACCTTCTCATGTCTGTGTTTGTACTTGTTAAATAATGCTTAACTYCTGCACTTTAGAAGTCTTAAAGGTTCAAATAACCTGAAACATGGAGGTGAAGTACTTGAGTTTGTGTGACAAATTTAGCATAATCTTGGTCAGTATACACTTATGTCACTTTTATCTACAGACTTATCTCTAAGTACCACTTTATGATTACAGTTGTTAAAACTTTCTTTCAGGGTTTGAAAGTAGTTGCAGTAATGGAGTAATATCAAATAAAGCGCATCAGTCTTACTGTCACAGTAAACACACGACCACCAGCCTGAATGTACCAGAGCTCAACAACATAAATGTATCAAGATCACAGCAGGTTAACAGCTATTCCAGGTAAATAAACTTTAGATGCTTCTAAATTACATTAAGGCTKGTGTTGTCCATGTGTTTGCAATGCAGGGAAGAGTTTTCAGTGGGATTTGAGGTGATCGATTTTTTTTTTTTCCAGGGACAGTTGAAACACTGTGTRAGGGTCTAACGGTTATTTTGACAGTCCAAACTCAATGGACCATTTTCTCCTCTTGGGTTAAAGAAATGCAAGGGACAAAAATAAGTTACCTTGCTTATAGCTATGATCAGTTTTGAAGTTGCACAGTGAAGGTTAACTGGCTCTTTGGCACTTGGGATTTTAATTTAAGCCGTTGACATTGACTTAAGTGTGTTGTACATAGGTAAGGAAACATTTTCCAGATACTCTCYGTTTGTGGCACAGTAAAAGCAATTGAGATGCATATGAAGTGTGGATTCCCTTTCACTGTATACACCAGGATTGTTTGCCTACTCCGGTCACTGTCATGAGTGCAAATGCATTCAATCCAGAGAATKAAAATAAATCTATTAATGAGGGTTCATAACCAGTAAATATAAAGCTCTAGATTCCATGGATGCAGGAGAACCTAACTTGGTGTGAAATGCAGCAGCACTCAGCTGCATTGTCCAAAATGAATTCCCAAAACTACCACATAGGATGTGATTTTGTGGTGGAGATGACCAAAATTATTTTAGTTGGATAGTGATATTTGGGGTAAAAAGGTAAGAGTAACAATTTACTTTTTAGCTTTCCACAATTTCTGTCTGCATCAGCAATTGTATCTGCCAAAAGCCCTCACAGTGTCCAGGCAACTTGGAAATTTTTCACGGAGGAAGACAGTTCTTTGGCTGTGCTGTTGCCCAGTCAGAGGCCTTTTGGTTTCCTTCCTCAAAGGAAGCTGAGTAYTTTTGGTTGCTTAGAAGCAAGATATTAAACTTCTAAATTGAATCTTATTTGGTCTTGACAGAGGGTTTAGGTTGCTATTCTCTGTGACAGAATAGAACAGGCTAGGATGCAACTGTCAGCAAAGCTCAGTCCCCAAAGCCATGCTGGCATTTTCTAAATGCATTTCTGTGGCCGGCTGCAAGCAAAGGGTGGTGAGGAGTTGAATGCTCTGCATTTGCCATTGAGTGTTTCTTCAGTGTTCTGGTTACTCAGCATTTKCTTTGACGTTTTATTTTTTTGTTTTTCCTCTCTCATTCCACAGAGTAAGGGAACAAGGCATTTTTTTAATAATTAGTTACCTAAAAATGGTATTTTCAAAGTAGGATGCGTATTGACTTAACTACATTTTTTTTTAAAAAGTGGGAATAGTATATTTTCTCAATGCATTCTGTCTATCTCTGTGTACATACAGATACATAAACCAGGTAAGAACTTTTTGGTGTGCATTTAGAAAGTGTTATGTTTCCTTACTCCTGAATAATGGAGGACATGCTATTTTACCGAATACTAACATTGAGACAGCCTTAAAGATTTCCACGGTGCTCTGGTATCACCAGTTGRAATAAACTGTGGTCAGTCGTGGTAATATTTAAAGCAGCTTTTCAGTAGCTAAAATGAGGAATTACTGTGATGAAATTGTAAAGATAACCTAGGTCCTTAAATAMGAGTAAAACTTAACATTCATTACTCTCTTTCCAGCAATGATGTAGACATGGAAACAGATCACTACTCCAATGGGGTTGCTGAGACTTCGTCCAATGGCTTCCTAAATGGTAGTTCTAAACATGATCACGAAATGGAAGAATGTGACACAGAAATGGGTCTGCAGTGATATTTCTTACATTTTTATTAAGTGATGGCAACAAGGTTATGTTTTTACTTGCAATGCTTCCCAACTTGAAAATAAGGGTTATTAGCTGAAATCTTTATTTTTTTGTGTGTTTTGCTGTTACTAGACGTAAATTTTATAACCATTGATTTGGGTGGTCCGATATCACTATGAGAACAGGTGGAATAGGTAACTCATGGCTACTGAAACTAGCTTCAATTTCTAAGGAAGTACCTTTGAGAAGAAACAACCTGTTGTGTAGCACGCTGTATTTGAGTTGGCAAATTGCTTCTCCGTCTTCCCATTCATGGTTCTCATGGCATTTTTGTGTTTCACAGTAAGCACAGACATTCTAAATCTCTCATACTGAAGAATGCAAAGTGCTAATATTTAATGCTCAAGAGCTGTATTGGGGAAATGTRAAAAATGCAAATTACTTTTTTTCCATGTTTGCCACAAAACAAATTACTAATTTTTATAGTTGTGGGCTAAAAATTAAGATTGTTTTATATAATCTGTGTTATACTCTGTCATACCTGTTGATGTTGGTGACAAATGAGTATTTAAATCCTCTCTGCTTGCCCTTTGTGCAGCTGCAGAATTGGTACTCAAACAATTGATTTAAGCAGATGTCAGTTAATAGGTTGTTTAAATGAAATGTGAAACTGGAGACTTTGAGAATGCAACAGTGTGTGCAGAGGTCTGTGAGCACTTCCTRGTTCCAGGGCATGTGGTGCTGCTGCTGGTGATCCTGCAGCTTTGCTGGGAAACACCAGGTAACTGTTGAACAGCGAGTGTCATTCTGTTACTGCCCTGGAAGGAGGAATGCAAGTTGCTCCCTGCATTATGCTCTGAAATTGGATAATAACAAAGCTTCATTTCTGTGACAAAAARCCCAAAATACATTCTCGCTGCTCTGCAGCCTTTTCCACAGAGACTTGCTGTGACAGACATGGAGCAGCTGCACAGGGCACAGAGTTGTGTTTTTTGTAATGTCGTTGTCTCCTCCTTTTGGAAAGTGATGTCCTAGATTAGGCTGAGCTAGGGACAAACACCACCACCTGAAGACTTGGGGGTGCTTCACTTACTGTTTACTCCCCCATAGTTTGAGGCTGGTGGTTTTTCACTTTTTTGAAATATTTATATATTCTCCGTAGTGCTGTGTGTGTAMGGTTAAGCATGCTGGTATTTTCCAGGTGTGATATACTTATATCTAAGGAAAAAGAAGTGGCCAGTTAAAAATCCTTGTAGAAAATAGTAGTCAAAATACATCACTAAATAGCAGTGTTAAAGTCAGAAAGGAGAATGGATTTCTAATTGAAGAGTCTATCAAAATGCTCATTTTAAAACCTTATTCCATTGATGAAAAAAGACAAGGAATGGATAAATGCCTTTTTTTAATGTGTTGTTTTAGGTGTCAGTTTAAAAAAGGCAGCATTTTCAAAGAAGCAAAATGTTGTTTTACTGTTCATAAGCTGCATCAATATCTTTTAAAATCACTAGTATTGGGGAATATTGTGGGAAACAGTAAAGGAATCAGTTKTAGTATCCTGCTTATTACAAAAGAAGCCTGAAATATCCAAATTATTAACATAATGTGTTCTGTGAGGAGTATGAACGGTCTAAATGATTGTCTTGTAGCGGAATCCATCATGGCTGTTTAGGAAGTTCGGCATTTTTAATCTTTTTATCAGTAATTACAGATTTGGTAGATCTTTAGAAATGCAATGCCAAAGAATTATAGAAGTTAGAACTGTGTGGACTCTTACTGTTGCTGTTTAAACTCCCTTAAAATTTTAGGGTAAAATCTGGTTTATCTTSTAGTTAGTTTAAAATAACAGATAAACATTGCAAGATAAACAGCACATGCTGACAGCCTTTGCTTAGTAGAGAAGTACGTGGTGCCAGAGTCTCTGGCTTGATGTGCTCTCTCTGGGCAGGCAGCTGCTGTTAGAGTGCAATCAATGCAGATTCTTTAGATCCATAGGTTGTTGCCCCCTGCTCTGTCAGTGGTGATGATGACGATATCGTTTTTTCAGAAGTAGATTCAAGTCAGTTAAGACGCCAGCTATGTGGTGGCAGCCAAGCAGCCATTGAAAGGATGATCCATTTTGGAAGAGAATTGCAAGCAATGAGTGAGCAGCTAAGAAGAGAATGTGGCAAAAACACAGTGAATAAGAAAATGCTCAAGGTAATGTTTAATCCTGTTGYTACAGAGAATACTGTTCTGCCCAGCAGGAACTTTCCACAGCATGCTGCACTGGAATACTGTTCTGCTGTAACTTCTGCCATTTTTTGTGTGTCTGAAAGCAGTATTCTGGTCAGCTCTGATGTGGCACTGTCCTCTTTCTTGTCTCCATAGCACAYGCACAGGGAAGATAATTTTCATTGTTACATAATTAAACACAGAAATTAATTTAGCACTTTCTCTCATTTCTGACCACATAACTTGGCCTCTTGAATCAAAGTGCTGTTTTTGTCTCTAATGATAAATGAACCACAAGKGGATTGGTAGAGATGCCCAAATTGTGCTGTCATTAGTACTCTGCATGTTAATTAGTTTGCCTTGATTTGAGAMTGCTCTGGAAAATAATTCCCCTGCCAAAGACTGCATGCAGTTTTCAGTCTCTTTTCTCTTACCCCATCACTTAGTAAAATGGGGCTTCCTTTTGCCTTGCTTTTGGGAATGGAACTAGTCCTGTTACAATTTATTTTTATCTTTTTGTATTGACGGACACTGAAAGTCACCTTTGTGATTCTAAATCAAAATGGTTGAACAAAATAGTCCTTCTTTTCACTAGTAGCTTATARCTGTGAGATGTAATCAGAGTCATCTTCCCTCAGGATGCATTCAGTTTACTTGCATATTCCGATCCCTGGAGCAGCCCTGTTGGAAATCAGCTTGACCCGATACAAAGAGAACCAGTGTGCTCTGTACTGAATAGTGCAATACTAGGTGAGTACAGCCTGGTGGCAGCCCAGGCTGCTCAGGGTGCCTCTCCCTTGTCCCACACAGGTGGCCCTCCTGCTCCACCATGCACCATACTCGGAGGGAGTAAGGAAAGGATAGCAGTGGAGGGTACGCTCTACTGGGAGGAAGGGATAGTTTGGGGGGTATGTAATGTAACAGGTACTTGATCTGTTGTTGCAGTTCAGAGCAAAAATGGGCCTGTTAAATAATGGTGCTGTGCACGGTCACTTKGTTGCTCCTGCTTTGTAYCTTGCTCYRAGAGCMAACTTYGMAAATGAATGATTGGAGTAGGCTTARRTGTCAAGTTTTCAGTGTATTACYATGAWAATATTCAGGTTATTAAACTGCCACTGTGATTCTTTTTCAGAGACTCACAATCTGCCAAAGCAACCGCCGCTTGCCCTTGCCATGGGACAGGCGTCACAGTGTCTAGGATTGATGGCCCGGTCAGGAATTGGATCCTGTGCGTTCGCCACCGTGGAAGACTACCTACACTAGCTATGCATTTTGAAGGTCTGAAAGGTGTTGTGGCATATTCAACATGGAAAGTAGACCAGCTCTGCTGACTGGAATTTGGAATTTTAATTATGTACTAAGGACGAGTCTGTCGCTTTATGTTGCTTCCTAGTTTACAGCATGATGCAAATGATTTCTAACTTAGTGTTAGGAGAAAATCTTTAAACCTCTTAGACAACTAAGAGTTGAAACTATCACTGGTAACGTCAGACATCCAAATTGACAAGTACCAATCCTTTGAACGATTGTCCAAAACAAACCAAAAATCCTGCTACCTTGTGGTGGGACGAAGAATAGAAAACATGGATGTATTAGCATGTGGGTGATATAAACGTCAAGCAGGATGACTTGCCAACCTCCACCCCCATTGTTACATAGTTCAATCAGTGTAATTTGCAAAATGCAAATGGTTTGGATATATAGTGTTGATGGGAAGAAATGATATTTTTTAATGTGTACTGTAAAACTTGAATTACTCAGGAGCTGAGTGAATATGTTCGTTGCTACTTACAATCCCAACCTGTTGATCTTAGTAGTTTTTTTGTTTTAACATGGTCTTTTCAACTTTGTTTCCTTGTTTAACTACAGACAGCTTCTGTTGTGTAGGCTCACCAGTTTAACTGTTGTATTGTAACAGTATTACATGTCAACACAGTGTGGTTATGACCTATTTATATAAAAACCAAATATTTAGTCAATTTACAGTCTTAATTTAATCTTTGTACACCTTGCATTTTTAAAAGTGCTTAAATAGTACTATATTGCAATAAAATGTAGTGATATCATAATTAACCAGCCATTAAAAACTTACATCTACATACATTGTAGCATGGACTTGTATGCTACATTTTCTTGTTCTGGAGCTCTAGCCTAGAACAGTGGTTCTTGCCAAGATCCACAAGTGGAGTGGCTCATCCCTCAAGCTGGGGCTGCCACTTCCCTGCAGGAGCTGGGCTGGTTGAAGTGAAAAGCTTGCTGTGTTCTTGCCACACAGCGAGTGTGGCTAATAGTGCAGAAGCTTACTCAGTACCCCCTGAAGATGGGGAAAATCCCTTACTGCTTGAAAGTAATCATCAGGCTAGAGAGAAGGGTCCTGCTGTGTGAGCTGACTTAATGATTCTGCTGTTAGGRTACAGCCTTTCCTCAGAGATGGAAGTCACTGAAGCAGCAGGAAGCCTGCTGTAAGGAATGCAGCATCCACAACAGTAGGCACAACATTGCTCATCTTTATTCTCTGCAAAGGCATTGCCTCATGGAGGCAGCTCAGCAAGCCTGGTCCTAGCACCACCTATTCTACAACACTGACCCAGCTGCTTTGTAGCTTCCCCAGGAACTTCWGAAAGGGGGACGGGAGAGAACAGGGAAGTCTGATCAGGCACAGCTCGGTGCCTTCTGGTTGTTTTCAGTTGCAGCCAAGTGATGATGAAGGGGGGGAGAAAACACCTTTGTCATGTGGAGATCAACTGTGACTAAAAGTCCTTAACAGCATCTTCTGCAAAACCTGTCTTCAGACTCCAGTTTTAATTTGTGTTGCTAGCCAACGTTTCTTAAACCTTGCTGCTTTTTCCTTTTTATCTTGTCCTTAAAAAAAAAAACAAAGAAAAAAGCTGTTAATTACCATTTTTCTTAGCCCATCCGCTGGAGAAGCAGCAATCCCTTGACGCTGCAGCATTTCAGAATTGAACAACCACCTCAAACACTGATGAACTTCCTATGGTATTTTATATGCCCCAGCTGCCTTCCATGGGCCAGGGGTACCAGCTTGCAGCAAGCTCCTTCAGGAGCATAGGGGGTACAGCAGTGCTTTCAGTGATGGAGCACAGCTGGAAAGCAGGCTCTGCTTTTTGCCTCTGGTGTTCATGAGCCTCACAAACTGGGTGGGTGTGGCTCTATCCCCATCCATCATGGAAACGAGAAGAAACAGGTGCTCACATAGAAGTAGTATCCCTGCTTTTTAGGTATATCTGAAATGCCTTCCAACAGCTCAGAAGTTGGAGGCTGAAACAACGCCTACTGAAGTTACTTCACCAAGCAACTCTTGCTCTAGGACAACAGCTGTTTCTTAACAAAAATGAGGTAATTTTTTTCAACTTGTGTCTCATACATGGTGCCCAGGTGTGTGCTTATGGCACCCACTGAGRATGCGGTGCCCTGCTGCCCTTCCCATACTATCCAGGTGCTTGGAGTTAGAGGATCACAAGCCATGACCCTCTGGCATGGAAACCCTGATTGTATTCAAGTGTACCTTTAACCACATATGCATTAAAAAGTTCCTACTCTGACTTTCAATACTCACCCCAAGACTTGTCCACAAACTGAACTGCGGCTTTTTTGACTGGGTCTTTCTTGTTTGCAATGGAAAAAAAATCATTTGCTGAAATGGAGACAAGTGTTAATCACATTTAAGCCAGACAAGACTCTATACAAACCCACCCAAGTAGACCRGCTTACCCTGTACCCGATTGGTGTGTGGCCCATAGAGCTGAGCATTTAGAAAGTCTTTGGCGAGCTGTTGGTGGAGGCCTGTTAAACTCTGGTCTTTAAGGCACACAGCAGCATAGTTTCCTTTYGTCCTAGTTAAAGAGAGATGTAAATCCCTGTAACGTGGTTACAGAATCTAGAACAACCAGACTGGTGTCAAGCTTTGCTGCTTGAGCACGGTAGCACCCAGTGCTGGTTTCTGATACTCAGATGAGCTTTATGGCAGTATTAAAAAATAAAAATCTGGACCAATACTTCCAAGCTGTTGTCATATGCCTTTGTGTGCCCTGCGTAGTTTCTTGGAAGTCTCAAGCTCATCCTACCAGAAGTTAGTGCAATTCCTCTCTAGGGCCATCAGTGACAAAGAAATGAAAGAGGGGAGAGAAAAATAGATTGAAATGCAGGAATTCTGTTCTCAACCACCCCACCTGCAGCAGTGCACCACACAAGGTGTACTGCAGTGCTCAGGACTGCCCAGTTACCTCATCGCAGTTATATRTAWKWWATAWAWAWMWAYWTWYWWTATATATATATATATATRYAYRCAYAYATAAGTAYGCTAAAGCAGRAGGTACTRAAGGTGCTTTTAGCACATAAACRTGCTTTCAATCAGARGAAGGACRGGGAATATGAAGTGACAGAACAGCTGCTGTGATGCCCCCTCCCACACCTGGCGAAGTCACCTACTCCTCCTCCTCCTACCTGGCACCCTTGCTCCTCTTGCCTTTCTTCTGCACTTCAGCTTGGCCTTGTTCCAGCTGTGCAGCYTCACCATCAAGTTCTTCACCCAGAGTAACTGGAACACAAAATTTCCCAAGCATTACAAATCAAAACCAGTTAGTGAAACAGGAACAGGACATAAACAAGCAGCATTTTTCAGAAGCACTGACTAGTAAGAAMAGCTGTAAGAGGGAGGGGGAGAAATATGCTCAGGGGAGCAACCCAAAGCACTGCTAGCCAGCTTTCCTCTTCCTTGGCACCAACAAAGTGGGATTCATCATGGGACAAAAATTCAGTGCAACACAACAGCTATGGTTAACCCATAAAGGGAAATGCAGCTCTGGTTTCGGTTTTGCTTCATTCTCAGCTCACCTCTTYATTATGCCCGTACAACAGATCTTTTTTTAATAAAAGGAAGAAAAAGCAGCAGCTACACCATCCAGCAGYATGTGAGGTATGGATAAGAGAACTGTTCAAATAATTTTTTTTTTTTTTTGTGAAATACTTCGAAGTACAGATGAAGAGAAAACAGCAGTCATAGAAACACTCCAGACCCTTGACTGTGTAGTTCTGAATTTGGAAAAGCTACTTAATATTTCACAGCTGCTATTAAACTGTAGTTTGATATGTAAAGTATTGAGGCAATCTAACAACTCTATCAGGAATAGCCTTTATAACTTAAATAAGTGCTAAGTATTAAACCACCGTTGGTAGCCATTGCTTTTTCTGCTATCACACCTGCCTATGATTTCCTTAAACAATTCAGTCTATTTAACTGAACAGCTAATTAACTGTACAGCGACTTCTGTAAAAGGTACAAGAATTAGATTAAATGTGACTTTAGATTTTTCCTCAGGTATTTCTTTTCCTTGGGGAAAAACTGCGTGTTCATGTTTCAGATTTTGCAAAGGTCTCTTAACCAGAGCTGACCATTGCAGCTCTGGCATAGGAATGAACTCCTGAGATGCCAGATGTGCACGGCATTAGCAAAGCGGGCTGGTAGCGTACCTGGGTCATCTGCTGCAGCCTGCTCGGCGGGCCTGGGGAGCAAGGGGAAGGCAACAGGTTACTACTCCATTCACAYTCCCTTGGTTTACCCAAAGCCACAAACGCCCTTGTTTTCAGCTTGGCCTCCCAAGCCAGGACCCGAAGAGGGCTGGACCACGAGTGGGAGATGTGGAGATGACCCAACACCCAGCACYGCCTTCCCTGGGCCCCTCACCGTGKGGACACATCCTGCAGCTCCTGCAGCACGGCCTCGGGCAGCAGCTTGCGTTTCTGCAGGAGAGAGGGGAGTCAGGTGGGCACACACACACCCGGCACAGACACCCCGGGTCCGCCCAGAACCCGGCGGGGGTAGCGCGGTACCTTCTGCTCCGCGAACAGCTCCTGGTGCCGCCGGCGCTTCTCCTTCAGCAARTCCCGGTGCCTGCGGGAAGGCGGTAGGCACCGTCAGCATTCCATGGGATCAGAAGGGGGATTAACGGTGGGGTAAAGAGGGTGAACGAGGGCTTGGAGGGGCTTGGAAGGGCCAAGGTGCTGGAGGGAGCAAGTGGGGGGATAGGGAAGAGGGGATAATAAGAGTAAAAGGGATTTAGAGGGGTTAAGGGTGGCATAAGGGGGATGGTGGGGTAAGAAGGTAGATGGAGGCGGGGGGGAGGGAGAGGCAATAAGGGGAAATAAGCAAGGATAAGGGAGAAAGTAAGGGGAAGAAAAGACGGGTAAGAGGCGTGAACAGGGGTAAGAGGGGTGGAAGGGGGTTTAGAGGGGCAAGCGAGGGAATAAGGGGCAGGTATGAGGGGCGAGAAGAGTAGGGCTAAGAGGAGGGGGTAAGAGGAGGGAAGCGCTGGTGTGCGAGCCGTGGGTCGGGAGCAGGAGGCCCCGGCGCGTCCGCACCTCCGGGCCGCSTCCCCCACGAGCTTCCGTTCGGCCCAGGCCGCCTCCCTCGCCACGCCGAAGGACACCTCCTCCGGGGCCTCGTCCGCCTCGTCCTCCGAGGAGGYGGCCGGGCTGGGGAGCGCGGCGGGAGCCCGGCGCTTGCCCGCAGCCATCGCCTTCGCCTTCTGCCGCCGCACCATGGCCACGGCTCCTGCGCCGCCCGCCCCGGAACCGCTCCCGCCTTCCGCCGGGGAATGCCGAGCGCCGGGACAGCCGGGATGCGTGCCCGGCCCCGCCCCGTCCCGCCCCGCCCACGCACAGACACAGGACATCGGGAATAGCCTTCGCTGCCGTGCCTTTATTGCCGTGGGGACGAGTCCCGTCGCCGCCTCCGGCCCGCCCGCTCCCGCGCTGGGTCCCATCGGCGGGGCCGCTCCCGGCGCTCCGGAGATGATCCCAGGGCTCAGGAGATGATCCCGGGGCTCAGGAGATTATCTCCGTCTCGTGTCGCGCCAGCGCCGGCGGCAGCGTGGTCCCACATGGGCCCTGGAAGTGGAACCTGGAAGGAAGGGACAGGTTTAGTGTGCGGGCACCCACCAGCGCATCCCGCTGCTCCCTGCTTTGTTACCTGGCGCATCTGGCAGGGGGATAGGAAGGAGGGAGGGAAGAGGAGAGGTYTAGGCCTTCTGGGGCGTAGGGACAGACTTCAGCCTCACACTTAAACACGGTTTGTATCTTCAGTGAAACTTGATTCCACCAAGAAATTTCATATTTTCTGGCTTACTAACAGAAACGTAGTATTTTGTGAGCGCWAAGGTGAAAACGAGACCGTATTTGTCTAAACCCAGTGTTTCAGCAACGGGGATGCGAAAGATCAGGTGCAGGAGACTAAAGCCTGCTTKCCTGAGCAGCTTTACCTGAACCTGTTTGTGGCAGGAGTGGTTTCCATGTTGAACTCCGCGACGGGGACTCCTCTGGCAGAGACCTGCGGGGCGAACATGGCTGCGGGATACACCACGGATGAGGTCCCGACCTGCGGGCAGCAGGACAGAAGCAGCAGGTCACAAGCRTGGCAGGACAGTGCTTAAACAGACCAAAACAACCCAGCCCCAAGGTGAGGGTCCTGCTCCCAACAATGGATGGGCACTAAAGCCTGGGAGATCCCTACAGAAATGAAACCAAATCAGTATCTCTAGTGTCACTGTGTATGTAGCTGTTTAACATAGTGTAACTATCAGGATTTCTTTCTCTAGTGCAGCCCAAAGAAACCAGATTTTAAATGTAGATGAAAAATATCCCAGAAACAAAAGGGCACACTTTGCTTCAGGAAAAATAAAAACATTCCTTCTGTTACTTGAGACCATTCCATAAAGARAAGACAATAGTCTAACCAAGTGTTTTGGTTAGGGATCTGGAACCTACATGGCATGTAAACCACCTTGCAAAAAAGAAACACATTATAACTTACTTTTTTTAAACTAAGCATCAAAATAATTGTATTTTTCACTGACAAATTAGAACTATACAATGGTTTGGGTTGGAAGAGACCTTAAGTATCATCTCGTTCCAACCCCTCTGCTAGGGGCAGGGACACCTTTTATAGACCAGGTTGCTCAAAATCCCATCCAGCCTGGCCTTAAACACCTCCAGGAATGGGGCATCCACAGCTTCTTYGGGCAGCCTGTACCAATGCCTCACCACCCTCACAGTAAATAATTTCTTCTGTGTATCTAATCTAAACCAACCATCTTTTAGTTTAAAGCCATCACCCCTTGTTCAGGTACTGGAACACTAAGGTTTCCCAAGAGCCTTCCCTTCTCCAGGCCGAACAGCCCCAACTCTCTCAACTGCCTCTCTTCATAGGGGCAGTTCTCCAGTCCCCTTATCAACYTCATGACCCTCCTCTGGACTTGCTCCAACAGTTCCATGTCCTTCTTATTGCTGAGGGCACCAAAACTGTACACAGTATTCCAGGTRGGGTCTCGACAGAGCAGAGTAGGGGGGGAGTGAAATTCAACAGCTAAACACTGTCAAACCTCTAACATCTTTATACCTGTTATTTCAAATGGCAACTTTTTTTGATGTTTTACACTGGACCCCAGAGAGTCCCTCTGGGGCTTTTACTTCCATCAGGGAAGGTGAGATGCATCTGCTTTACCCAGGAGATGGCACCTCCTTAGCATGGTCTCCCTGCTGGTTCAGAGAACAGGGAAGGAAAGCCACTCACGACCAAGCAGAGGTCACAAATATCCAGCTCCTTCTCCACTGCCGTGAGCACAGCAGGATCCAGGGCTTCACCAAACCACACGACGTGGGGACGCAGGAGCCCATTGCAGCCGTCCTCCTCACACCTTTAAACACCACAAAGGGACAGTGTCACGCTKCTGACAGGGGCGTTTCAGGCTGCAGAACGGCAAAGCAGTTTTCATTCTCACTTGGGCATCTCACCTGCCATCACTCTCTCCTCCTTCACAACCCTCCCCAGACCCACCTCCACCRCCTGCTGGACAGAAGGCAGCTCCTTCCATGCCACACACATTGGAAGTACCCATGTGCTGCCTGGTCACATGGAAGGGGCTGCTGAACAGTTGTTCAGCAAAGATACTGAATTGTSTGTTGCCCTTACTCAGCTCTGAAACGCACAAAAACGAAAACCTTGGCCTCCATCAGCTTTAACAAACTGGCTAACAGGGTTTTAAAGAGAAAATGAACCAAAAGCAAAAGCATTGTGTTAGCCTCTTTTTCCTTARAAACCAGATGAAAAATGTGGTGGCTTTTTCCATCTGCAACTAGCTAAGGCAAAGCTTCAGGCAGTGTAAAAAAGCACCATGGCGCATTCAGTGCCTACGACCCCAGCAGAGTATCCCAGACTAACAGTGGGTGGCAMCTGCAAAGTAACAAAATGTTTACTGCTGCAGCATTTGCTCACTGCAATTCTCCTACTTAGCTTACTACAAACCCCATGAATTTGGGCACGTTTCATCTTGATGCTCAAGTATACAAATTTGTGATGCCTTTAAGCACCATGGTAACTTCTACACAGTCCTTGCTGGATGTCCCTGTAACATTAGATTTAATTTTCTGGGGCAAAGTCCCACACCATTGTCTCCTGAGGAATGTCTCGATGTCCTTCCAAAACTACATGAACAGTAACATGAAGCTCTGAGATACACAAGGCATGAAGAGGTAACAGCCCAAACAATGTGGTCCATACRTACTGAGGAAGGTCTTCAACTGGAATTGCAGCATCTTCTGTGTTAGGATCTGGAGCCCTGAAGTTACAAATTTGAATTACATATTCAGTTATACAAGTGCAATTTATAAATTAAGATAAAAGTTAGCATTCTCTAACAGCCTAAGCATTCTCTAAAGCGCACTCTCCAATCAAGGAATCTTCATAACTTCAGCCAATTTCAACACCTACTACAATCCTAAAATACCACACGTAAGGCAGGCAGGAATTTGTCCAGAATTATCCCGCAGCTGAGCAACTGTTATAAAGCTGGCCAAGACTGTCAAAGGCACAACAATTATTTATGTAACTTTCTAAAGCTCTGGTGAAATGCAAAGGGAAAAACAACCCCTAAAATCGATGAGCATATGCCTGGCCCATCCCCCTGCCCACTTCCTTTTTTAATAGTGAAAGAAAGAGGATGTGTTACCCTTTCCCAGCCAATGCGGGGCAGATCGGGCTCTTGTAATTCGCAGCTACRTTTCCACAGCTGGTGCATCGAGTTTTAAATAAACTACCTGGAACACACAAAGACAAAACATCAGGAATGAAGCAATGGCTCTGAGGTGTGGCTGTGCAGGCAAGTGGTTKTGTTTATCCCAGGCAGCCTTTATTTATACACTTTGAGGACTGCACCTTGTAGGTAACTCACTACAGTAACRTAACAGCAAAGATAGTCCCAGTGTCACCTTGTTCGGCCTCAGGACATGAATAATACACAGAATAACATTTCAGAGGAAAACCATAATTTAAAGTATCACTGAGGTAGATGATTTCTGTTTACTGCCTTTCCTCTTACATCAGAAACATTTTCTTAAATAAAATACGCTGGTTAACACCATTTTGTTTCATGCAAAACTCCTGGATCCAAGTGTTCAATTGCATTGSTAACATGCTGTTGAGATGTGCAATATTACCAAGAGTTTAAGATAGTGTCCATTTTGTAAGGCATACAGATAACCAAAATTAAACTATAGCCAAGGCTTCATCACTGGGCCCAAAACTGCAAAAAAAAAAAAATCGTGCAGGTTTCCTGCATCCAAATCACAAAAGTAGCAATGGGAAATCCTATTTAAGCCCTTAGGGATACTTGAGTTAAAAAGCATCATAATGCTGGAGGGTCAGGAAGGGTCTTTGTCCTGGGAGAATCCTCCTCTCTGCAGCAGGGCCTGAGGAGTGGAGAAAGGAGGAGTGGGGTATCGCCAAGGATGGAGAAGAACTTCCCTACCCTCTTTCTCTCCACAACTGTACATTTCCTCAGATCCAGAAGCCCCACTGACCTCCAAGTGCTGCACCTGCCTTGTGCTCCTCTGGCACTTTGTGGGAAGGAGGAATGCAACTGACTACAGGGAAGAGAGGCAGACAGCCACTGGATGTTGGAAAAAAAGGTAAGGGAAWCTCAATTGTTTCCAGTGCCTTTGTYCTCCTGTAGCCAAGGACTRCACAGGTGGGSAGAGGACACAGCATGGCAGAGGGACAGCACCAGGGCTTGTGAGGCCAGGCTTGCCAATACACCCTTTATTGAYATCAGTCTGACACCACCACCCCACACAGTGAAAATCCTTGGAGATTCTCTTCCACTTTTCAGTGAAAGAGAATCACTTCGAATGAAATCACTTTTAACTTTCAATGAAATCAGCCAGATATCACAGCCACATGAGTTCAAGTGGATCTGCAAGTGAGAAGGGAGAACCAGTTCCTGTGTACRGTCAGAATCCATTGAAAACAGAAAGATGAGTTCTGTGATTGTAAAGATGAGGAAYAAAGAGAGGTTACAAAGCCCCTGAAACAACTTCCAAACAAGAACAGAGTGTTACTGTAAATAACTTGATGCCAGTTATTATAATTCTAAAGACAAAATTCTTTTCTCTGTTCTTATCCTGCTTTCCCTTCTTCTCACTCCCCACGCCAGGTTTCCTGGCCTGTGGCAGACAGGTGAGCCGACTCTTACCGTGAATTTCTAAGAGGTGCTTTGTGCCTGCCTTCCTGTGCAGCTCATCAATGTTCTGAGTGATGACCACAACGCTCCTTCCTTGCTTGCTCAGGCGTTTCTCGCACTCGGCGATGGCAATGTGTGCTGGATTGGGATGTTTACTCAGCATCACTTCCCGCCGGTARTGGTAGAATTCCCACACACGAGAAGGGTTTCGTGCAAAAGCCCCCGGAGTAGCCAGATCCTGCAAAAGACACAACAGGCCATGCTGCAACAGAAGAATCCCCTCCCCAGATGAAGCCTGCCGTATCTCTGCCATTTATGCTGCTGCCAGCATCACAAGGTAAACAAAAGCAGATTATTTATGATCARATGCAGTTATAAGAATATTGTTCCATAGCCCTTACAAGGGGGACAAGTCAAAGTGTCAGATCAAATGAGAAAATAACTTCCAGCAGTAGTGTGATACATGGGTTTGCACTACAATCCAACCATATTTTGTGCTGCCCTACCAAACTATTAGGAGCTTAGCACAAAGCAAGATGAGATATTCCAGTGCACACAAGTTTTTGGCACCTACAACTCTCTTTTCCACAACAGCCATAAAACTCAGCATCATGTGAATATATTTCCTCTGCTAGCAGAGGAAATTTCTTTTCTGCCTTTCTGTAACCCAAGACAGATTACACCCATTGTCAAAACCAAYGTCTCATGTCTTGTCTTTTGTGTGCAGGTAAAATTGAAGCTGCTTTTCACAATAACTTTAATTTTGCCTTATCTTACTCAAAAACGAGAAGCASCTCAGTCCAACACCTCAATACACAATTCTATAGCAGGAGCAGGCATTTATACATACACATGYTTTATTTGAATTAMTGATTACTGAAAGAAAAAACTCCTMTTTAGATTCAAACCAGCTTAAAAAACTCATCTCTCTGACCCTTTTTAACTTAATCAAATCTTTCAGGAATGCTGTGATTAGAAACCACAAAGAAAGCAAGTATGATTGCAGTGTTTGGGGCTAGCAGGTACTGACAGTTTAACAGYTGCTTGAAACATCTGCAGCACCAGGCAGGATGAGACTCATGAGGCCCCTGTACAGCTCACAGAGTTTGGTGCTTTGAGCTGCACTCCCAGTGACTGCTCCCACCTCCTCTCCCATCCCTGTGGCTGCCAGTGCTGCCCAAGATMATTTCAGCAAGAGACAGAGCTTGTGGGAGAGTTAAAGAACCTGYCCCCAGACAAACAAGTCCTAAAGCACTTTTAAAGGGTATTATGAGACACGAAGATTAAAAGAAAACAACCAGCTTGAATCGTCAGTTTTCTTTGTTATTCTGGTAAAAGGCTCTTAAGAGTTTAAAACAGGAAAGGCCCCACGAGGTAGCAAAACAGAGAGGGTTTTGAAAGGCAAGCAAACAGCTGAAATTGCAAGAAAACAAGGATGGTAGAAAGACCCAGCGCTGTCTGTAAGAATGTTGTTTTTCCCAAGCAACTGATAAACTGAAGGACAGAAAAGGAGTTGCAGCTGCACCAAGCAGACCCCCAAGGACACAGGGAAGAGCCACAGAGGCAGCTGTAGGGAGAGCTCTGTCCATGCTTCACCACCAGTACCTACCTGGGCTTGCCACCTTCTCCAGAAGCCTCCAGCCCCTCTGAAGGTGGGGACACCGCTCTCGGCACTGACCCCGGCCCCGGTGATGATGGCRATGTGCTTGGCTTTGGCAAAGACCTCTCGGAAATCAGCCATGTCTGTGCCAGGGGAGGCAAAACAAGGAGCTGTTCAGGCACTTACACTTTGACCTAAGAGGACACATTTAGGCATCCAGAAATGGCTTCCATGCACACCTGCCATTACTTTAATGGTTCCTGAGCTTCTGTATATTGGAATTTGAAGAGCAACATCTGCTAAACTTGATTACAGTCAATATTTGAAAGGCAGAGCCTTTAACTAAAACCCCACACTAGATGCTACCCTAATAACAACTGTTTGGCATCATCACCCAGGAACAGGTTGCTTTCTAATTGTTGGGTAAAATCCTGAGATTAAAAAAATTAAGTTTGTTTTTTCACAAAACATCACCTTCAAAATTAAGGTAATTTGGAAAAGCGTATTTTCTTTTGAGGCATTTATGCCTGTTTTCAGAGTTTGCAATTATTTTATATTTTGTAATGTGTTGTTTCCTCCATTTTTCCCTGCATGGTCAAGTAGTTTGGGAAAAAGATGGAAAATTTCCTTTGCCTTTTTGTGTGAGTCAAGATTAAACAAGATGAAAAAGGAGCAGGTTAGCTACAGAGAGACAAAAAAAATTCTCTTCCAGTTTACCTCAGATATGAATTTTAAAGCAACACAAGTTAGAATCACGAAATGGCTGAGGTGGAAGGAACCTCTGGAGATTGTCTTGTTCAACTTTCTCTGCTTAAGCAGGGTCAGCCAGAGCAGATTGCCCTGGACAGTGTCCTGTTGGGTGGGGTTTGAGATCTCCATGGATGGAGACTCCACAACCTTCCTGCACATCATTTGACCATGCTCCCAGCAGACAAACACAATCAGGTGTTTTTATGCATTGAGAAGATGCCCTAGAGCCCACATTGCCACAAGGGCTMATCACTGGCTTAAGGTGAACATGGTACCCATCAGATCCCCAGTGACATTCCGGCCCAGCTGGTCAACCCAGCCTGGGGCTATTTCTTCCCAGGGGCAGGACCCTCTGGAKTATCAGACACTCCTCCCAGTTTTGTATCATTTGGGAACTCCCCAATAGTACACTCTGCTTCATCATCTAGATCATCCTCACAATTTATTAAGTGGTCTTTAAAAAAAACACAAAAAAATCCACCCAAAGGCAGATAAGATCCTGTAAGGAGAAACAGTCACTGGAGAAGTCCCAAGACCCACATACCTAAGCCACAGGACTGGCCAGAGAATGCTCCTATTGTGATGCCCCACCTGCTGTTGTAAACCAAACCTCACAAGCCCTGAATGTGTAAAGCTCAGGCCAAAAGCCCTCCCAGCCTGGTATCTGACGGCAACCAAACAGTGATGCTCAAGGCAGCAAAAAAAGCGTATATGCCTCGGCTACCTGATAATAGAGGAATTGCTATTGTACTTGTGTGTAGTTTTCAAGTTAAGGCACAGTTTCAAATTAAAAAACAAAAGCAAAATACCCCCAAACAAGCAAAAWGAGGATAGCTACTACTGCTACCCTGAAGAGCTCCTGGGGTTATCCAGCTCCTCAGCTCTTACAAATGCTTGTGGCTCATTCTTGTACAAAGAAATGAGGAATTCGTTTTATTACTCATTAGCATTATGAAAAGGAAATGCAATTAACCAGTGTAGACTTATGTGCATAAATTATAAACATTAGAAACATGTTTATGTTGCAACCATGCTGACTGTAACTATGCAAAGGATTTTGGAACTATACAGAACACAGACATAGAAAGGTAATTTTAGGAGCTGGTGGACCAAAAAGCAACTTCACACTGTTTTAAACATTTTAAATTAAGCCATGGATTTCATCTAGCCCAGGACTAGCACTTCAAATCCACCTTAAAAACCTGTCCGGGGTGCTAAAGCAAACAAATACAAGTCTTACTTGAACTAGGACGAGCCATTTCCAAGCAAAAATTCTGTTTCTTTGAAGACGAGGCCTTAAGTCCACAATGCGCTTGGAAAACCAGCCTTCTAGCGGTAAATTTAAAGAGACACATCAGGATCCCTCGGAAGTGTTTCACCTGGGGAGAAATAAACCAAGCATAAGCTGCCCAGCCAAGGTAGTGTATCTGCCAGCTTCCCGTGAGGGCTTCTCCTGAAAGAACCAGGTGCCAGTGTTCGTCACGGTTTCCTCCCGCACCGGCAGAACACGGAATGATCCCCAACCCGGACCGGGATCACCGCTTTTGTTCAGAACCGGGGAAGATCAGCCCTGCTCCAAAGGCGCCGAGCCCTTCAAGGGGCGGCCTTCGCCGGACACTCAACCTACGCGACGCCTCCGAACTGCGCTGCTACCCCGAGGCAGTTCCCAGGACCCGGCTGCCCGCCGGCATTTCAACAAGCGGGGGGGAAAGCAAGGGACAGCGGCACGACGGGCACCGAGCCTACGTGCGTCTGGCGGCCCGCAGAAGGGCGCAGGG